>NW_016109173.1:0-1750 GCF_001604975.1 Cebus imitator | reverse complement strand
AAAAAAAAAAAAAAAAAAAAAAAATTAAAAAAAAAGAAGAAGAAGAAAACCAATTCCTTCTCAGGTTTTTTAAACTATGACTTCTGCCCCCGGAAAACAGGAATGAATAGACAGGCAGGAATGAACATGGACAGACATAAACAAGTGATTCATTTCAACAACTTTGTCATTTAATAAAAGTGCATGGAGCCAGGCACCTGTAATCCCAGCACTTTGGGAGGCCGAGGCGAGCAGATCGCTTGAGCTCAGGAGTTCAAGACCAGCCTGGCCAACCTGGCAAAACCTCGTCTCTATTAAAAATACAAAAATTAGCCAAGCACGGTGGTGCACACCTGTCATCCCAGCTACTCAGGAGGCTGAGGTAGGAGAATCGCTTGAGTCCGGGAGGCAGAGGTTGCAGGAAGCTGAAATTGCGCCACTACACTCCAGCCTGGGTGACAGAATGAGACTCCATCGCAAAAAATAAGGTGCATGGAAAGGGCAGGCCAACAAGGCAGCGTTGCTGGAGTCACGGTGCCAGAACCCGCGGTGCCGATGGAAGGGGGAAGCTGCTTCTCCACCTTTCATGTGCACCAGGGACAGTAGCCCAGAGGGGTGCAGCCGACTTGAACCCTCAGCCGCACGAGAGCCCTGAGACCAGGGTTTGGGTCCTGGCTCTGCCCCTTTCCTCCCATGCAACAATGGCCCAGCGACTTCCCCTCTCTGCTCCCCAGTTCCCCAAGGCCTCTCCATCTCTACCTGGGAGCCCCTGGTTGGCCAGGGCAGAACTCGCAGCCAGTTCTCCTTCCCCATGGACTTTAACAGCACTCCAGCCCCGAGCCTGCGTACCACCAGCCCACATGGGGACAGCTGACTCATTTTACTTTTCTAAGGATTCATCTATTCATTACCCCATGCCATATCCGAGGCAGAACCTCCCCTCTTCCCAAAGGACCGAGACAACGAAGTGTGACTCAGCCAGGGCTCTGTGCCAGGCTCTGAGTGAGCACACTGGAAACCCGGCCACGGGTACAACATGGCGTTGCAGCTCTGCCCTAAACACAGGGGGACCCACTGAGAGCCCAGGGGACCAGCAAGCCTCCCCCGGAGGTCTCCTCATTGGTGACACAGCACGGTGATCTTCATCAGAGCCAGCTGAGGGGGTAGCACCCTGGGAATCAGGCCTGGCACACAGAAAGTTTTGAGAAGCGTTAGGTGAGGATGATAAGGATAAGGCAGCCTTGGGACCAACGGTGACAATGGCAATGACTGGGAAGCGAATGGAGGCAGCAGGGGAGCCGGGAGCTCAGTGGGGAGAGGCAGGGCTGTGCTCAGGGCAAGGAGCCGCTCAGGGCCTGCAGGTCCCCGGGGACCGAGGAAGCAGTGGCAGACAAGAGTGTCCAGCCGGGAATGAGCCACAAAAAGGGCCAGGGCACAGTGGTGGGAGGACGTGAACAAAGTGGGAATAAAATGCGTGCTGCTCCAGAAGAACCCGGAGGCCTCACGCGGCTCCCGCGGCCACTGCGCCCTGGGCCCTGCCTGCCCCCCACTCTCATGCTTTCCACGCCCCACTCCCTACCCACACTTCCCCCCATGACCCCCACCCCATGATCTCCACCCTCACCCACCCCCTTCCCACTCCCTCCCACTGCAGCCCCATGGCCCCCACCCCATGCTCCCCAAATTCCTTCTCACCCATGCTCCCCTCACTCCCCACCACGCTGCACCCCCACAGCCCTCACCCCATGGCCCACACCCACACTACACCCCC
>NW_016109172.1:3851-5437 GCF_001604975.1 Cebus imitator | reverse complement strand
CCTCGGCCTCCCAAAGTGCTGGGATTACAGGCTTGAGCCACCGCGCCCGGCCGACTTGAATCATTTTTATCACATCACTTATGTAAAACATAAAACTGGGTATTAAAAAACACTTCTTTTTGCTTTTGTTCTTATACCTAACCTTAAACAGTTTTCCAAAGCAGGTAAATGTAAAAACCATGACATTCCTCCTGACTGTGTTAACTGAAAATGGCGGGTGGTGTTTTGCTGACTGCCCTGTGGGATATGGTGTGACAAAGACACAGACTCAGCAGAGTAGGTCTGGATGGCCCCAATGCTCCTACTGGTGA
The DNA here is from genome assembly GCF_001604975.1 of Cebus imitator. NCBI lineage: Eukaryota > Metazoa > Chordata > Mammalia > Primates > Cebidae > Cebus > Cebus imitator. Next base: position 5,126 of record NW_016109172.1, on the reverse strand, counting down.
TAAAAATGAAACCCAAAGCCAAACATCCATCTAGAGAACTGGTGAACCCTTTAAGGTAACACATCCACAGATCCCACCTGGAGAAATGTGAATCTAAGGACAGGAGACCGGGCATCCCCTGGAGGTTGGGGACCCATGGTGGCCACCTGCTCTAGAGTCATGCTGACAGTTAAGAACAGTGGGGACCACGCACCCCTCCTTGATGTGAAACAACCATGAATCCCATGTCAGTCCCAGCTGCACACCTCTCTGATAACTCCTCCCAGCTAGTTTATTCCCCCCAGCTCATTTGGTCAATTACCATCTCCTGTACATATATCCCTTAAATATTTCAGGGTTTTGGCTTCTTTCTTACCCTCATCTAAATCATCATTATCTGATCACAATCATTTATCACCCCCAGACTTAAAACCCTTCAGGCCAGGCACAGTGGTTTATGCCTGTAATTCCAGCATTTTGGGAGGCTGAGGCAGGCAGATCACTTAAGGCCAGGTGTTCAAGGCCAACCTAGTTAACATGGTTAACCTCTTCAATACTGAAAACACAAAAATAGCCTGGCATGGTGGCACATGCCTGTAACCCTGGCTACTCAGGAGACTGAAGTATAAGAATCACTTGAGGCCGGGCATAGTGGCTCATGCCTGTAATCCGAGCACTTTGGAGGCCAAGGCAGGAGTTCAGCCCTGAGGTCGGGAGTTGAAGACCAGCCTGACCAACATGGTGAAACCCTGTCTTAATTTAAAAAAAAAAGAAAGAAAAAAAAGAATCACTTGAACCAGGAGACGGAGATTGCAGTGAGATCACATCCTGCACTCCAGCCTGGTCTAAAAAAAAAATTTTTTTTAAAGAACCCTTCAATGGACTGGCAGGGTAACTCACTACTTTGGGAAGCTAGGATGGGAGAATTTCTTGAGCCCAGGAGTTCAAGGTTGCAGTGAGCTATGATCTTGCTACTGCCCGCCAGCCTAGGTGACGGAGCGAGACTCTATCTCTAAAAGGAAAATAAAAGACTGGGTGCGGGTGCAGTGGCTTATGCCTGTAATCCCAGCACTTTGGGAGGCCGAGGTGGATGGATCACCTGAGGTCAGGAGTTGGAGACCAGCCTGGTTAACATGGTGGAACCCCGTCTCTACTAAAAATAGTCCCAACTACTTGGGAGACTGAGGCAGGAGAATCACTTGAACCCCAGTGTGGTGGAGGTTGCATGAGCCAAGATCACACCACTGCACTTCAGCCTGGTCGACAGAGCAAGACTCTGTCTTTAAAAAAAAAAAA
>NW_016109172.1:0-1256 GCF_001604975.1 Cebus imitator | reverse complement strand
AAAAAAAAAAAAAAAAAAGACTGGCCTGGCACAGTGCCTCATGTCAAGTAATTCTAGCACTTTGGGAAGCCGAGGTAGGCAGATTATCTGAGGTCAGTTTTAGACCAACCTGGCCAACATGGTGAAACCCCGTCTCTATCAAAAATATGAAAATTAGCTAGGCGTGGTGACGGGTGCCTGTAATCCTAGCTACTCGGGAGGCTGAGGTATGAGAATCACTTGAACCCAGGAGGCAGAGGTTACAGTGAGCTGAGATCACGCCACTGCACTCCATCCTGGGCGACAGGAGTGAAACTCTGTCTCAGAAAAAAAAAAACCAGCACAGCAAAGCAGTGGAGGCCCGAAAGCCGAGAGGCCTGGTTTTAAATCTCAGCTCTGTACTGGGAGGTTGTGTGACTGGAGAAGGGCTTTCTTCTCTTTGAGCTCAGTTCTCTCTAGTACTTGGGGGACACCATCCTCTACCCTCCAGGCTTGTATGCAGATTAAACGTAATGCAAGTGAGGTGGCTGGCATGATACTGCTATCAAAGGTGTTTAAGCCAGGCACACTGGCTCATGCCTGTAATCCTAGCACTTTGGGAGGCCAAGGCAGGTGGATCACAAGGTCAGGAGATTGAGACCATCCTGGCTAACATGGTGAAACCCCATCTCTACTAAAAATACAAAAAATTAGCTGGGTGTGGTGGCACAGGCCTGTAGTCCCAGCCACTTAGGAGGCTGATGCAGAGGAATCGCTTGAACCCCGGAGGCGGAGGTTGCAGTGAGCTGAGATTACGCCACTGCACTGCACTTTAGCCTGGGTGACAAAGCAAGACTCTGTCTCAAAAAAAAAAACCAAAACAGGTATTTGAATAAGTTTGTTCCCTTAATCCCACCTAGCAGTGCAGTGGTGTGATTTCAGTTCACTGCATCCTCTGCCTCCTGGGTTCAAGCAATTCTCTCTCAGCCTCCCAAGTACCTGGGACTACAGGCACATGCAACTGTGCCTGGCTAAGCCCTTGCTTTTTTTTTTTTGAGATGGAGTTTCACTCTTGTTACCCAGGCTGGAGTGCAATGGCACGATCTTGGCTCACCGCAACCTCCGCCTCCTGGGTTCAGGCAATTCTCCTGCCTCAACTGCCTGAGTAGCTGGGATTACAGGCACGTGCCACCACGCCCAGCTAATGTTTTGTATTTTTAGTAGAGACAGGGTTTCACCATGTTGACCAGGATGGTCTCGATCTCTTGACCTCGTGATCCACCCGCCTCGGCCTCCCA
>NW_016109171.1:3196-6681 GCF_001604975.1 Cebus imitator | reverse complement strand
AGCAATTCTGCCTCGGCCTCCCGGGTAGCTGGGATTATAGGCATGCATCACCACACCCAGGCTAATTTATTTTTTGAGATGGATTTTCACTCTTGTTGCCCAGGCTGGAGTGCAATGCACAATCTCGGCTCACCACAACCTCTGCCTCCAAGGTTCAAGCGATTCGCCTGCTTCAGCCTCCCAAGTAGCTGGGACTACAGGCATTTGCCACCATGACTGGCTAATTTTGTATTTTTAGTAGAGAAGAGGTTTATCCATGTTGGTCAGTCTGGCCTCAAACTCCCAGCCTCAGGTGATCGGACTGCCTCAGCCTCCCAAAGTGCTGGATACAGGTGTAAGCCACCTCAGCCGGCCCTAATTTTTGTAATTTTACTAGAGACAGAGTTTCACTCTGTTGCCAGGCTGGTCTCAAACTCCTGACCTCAGGTGATCCTCCCACTCTGACCTGCCAAAATGCTGGGATTACCGGCGTGAGCCACCATGCTGGGCCATAAGCAGAAACTTCAAACCTGTCTATCTGGACTTCTGTCTCTGACCCATTGCCAGCCTCCAATCCTTACCACTGTCTGGAATCCTTGCCTGCTTTTCAGTTCCCAGCCCTCCGGCCAGTCCATGTGACTCCCAGAAAGTCCTCCACAAGCAATGACCTGGCTCTGGAACCCAGGCAGCCAATGAGGCAGGCTCAGGGTTTATTCTGCACCCCAATCCCTGCCAGGGATCCAAAGAAAAGAGAAAATAACCCCTAGAAAGGGCGAGGTGACTCATGCCTGTCATTCCAGCACTTTGGGAGGCCAAGGCGAGCGGATCACCTAGGTCAGGAGTCGGAGACCTGTCAGGTTCAGCTCGTCCTGCAGTGCACCTGTGGCTGATTTGTAGAAGCCCCACAGGGTTTACAGCTGAAAGAGTGAGGTAGGGCCTCACTAGGGAGATGGCCCTAAGAATGTGCCACTCTTTCTATCCAAAATTTATCACTCTGGGAAGAACTCCAAGCTAAGTTTGAGAAAGAAAGGTTTTCTCTGTTCAGAACACAGACTGTCAGCTTACCCAAAGGCAGGCCAGGGTGAGGTGGGGAATGAGCTAGCTGACAGGTCCTGGCTCCACCTCTCACTTATAGGAGGAGAATGTTGGTGACAACATTATCTCTCGTCCCTGACTTCCATGAGTAATCCCAGGTCTTCCAACTGCATCTGTCTATGATCAGTCAAATGAGGAATTACACACGAAGCTGAACTGGGATTCTGAANTAAGCCACCATGCCAGGCCTAATATGTTTTCTCACACGGGATAACAGGGACTTGGCAGATGTGTCTACATTAAAGATCTTGCGGCTGGGTGCGGTGGGTCATGCCTGTCATCCCAGCACTTTGGTACTTTGGGAGACCAAGGTGGGCAGATCACCGGAGGTCGGGAGTTCGAGACCAGCCTGACCAACATGGAGAAGCCCCATCTCAACTAAAAAATACAAAATTAGCCTGCGTGGTGTCACACGCTGGTAGTACCAGCTACTCGTGAGGCTGAGAATTGCTTAAGCCGAGGAGGCGGATGTTGCAGTGAGCCTAGATGGAGCCACTGCACTCCAGCCTTGGCAACAGGAATGACACTGTGTCTCAAAAAATAAATAAAAAATCAGTGGTTACCTGGGTTGAGAGAAGAGGGCAAAAGGATGAAAAGGTGGTGCACAGAGGGTTTTGGGGGCAGTGAAACTACTCTGTGTGACACTGTCGTGGTGGACATATAACCTCATGCATTGGGTAAAACTCGCAGAAGGTATACCCTAACATGGACTACGGACTGGGCTGTGCACAACACAGAATGCAAACATCCTGCCCCTGAAAAGCAGAGAAGGGTCCATGACAGAGTGCAGGTTGATGGAGGAAGGGCCTGAGGGCCTCCCCCACTGGGCTGGAAGAAGCTCACTCAACTTAAACATACGCTGCCTCCCAAATCCAAAGAGATACATTCAGTGGTGAGCCTCCTCTTTGGTGATGGGAAGGACAGGACCGGAGGCAACAATGTATCCTTCTCTAGATGTCAAGCAAGAGGGTAATGAACACAAACAACCCACCTCCAAGGAGCACACATTTCTTTCATAACACTCAGAAAGTGTCTTTCCATACTAAAGAAAGGGTAAAAGAGCCCTTTACAGGCCCCAGACACATAGTGCTTATCTAAGCAGAGACTGTATTTTATTTATTTATTTATTTATTTATTTATTTATTTATTTATGAGACCGAATCTTATTCTGTCACCCAGGCTGGAGGGTAGTGGTGGGATCTCAGCTCACTTTAACCTCCACCTCCTGGGTTCAAGCAATTCTGCCAAGGCCTCCTGAGTAGCTGGGATTACAGGCATGCATCACCACACCCAGGCTAATTTATTTTTTGAGATGGATTTTCACTCTTGTTGCCCAGGCTGGAGTGCAATGCACAATCTCGGCTCACCACAACCTCTGCCTCCAAGGTTCAAGCGATTTGCCTGCTTCAGCCTCCCAAGTAGCTGGGACTACAGGCATTTGCCACCACGACTGGCTAATTTTGTATTTTTAGTAGAGAAGAGGTTTATCCATGTTGGTCAGCCTGGTCTCAAACTCCCAGTCTCAGGTGATCGGCCTGCTTCGGCCTCCCAAAGTGCTGGATACAGGTGTAAGCCACCTTGGCCGGCCCTAATTTTTGTAATTTTACTAGAGACAGAGTTTCACTCTGTTGCCAGGCTGGTCTCAAACTCCTGACCTCGGGTGATCCTTCCACTCTGACCTGCCAAAATGCTGGGATTACTGGCATGAGCCACCATGCTGGGCCATAAGCAGAAATTTCGAACTTGTCTATCTGGACTTCTGTCTCTGACCCATTGCCAGCCTCCAATCCCTACCACTGGGATCTTCCCTTGTCTGGAATCCTTGCCTGCATTCCAGTTCCCAGCACTCCGGCCAGTCCATGTGACTCCCAGAAAGTCCTCCACAAGCAATGACCTGGCTCTGGAACCCAGGCAGGCAATGAGGCAGGCTTGGGGTTTATTCTGCTCCCCAATCCCTGCCAGGGATCCAAAGAAAAGAGAAAATAATCCCTAGACTGGGCGAGGTGACTCATGCCTGTCATTCCAGCACTTTGGGAGGCCGAGGCGAGCGGACCACCTGAGGTCAAGAGTCGTAGACCTGTCAGGTTCAGCTCTTCCTGCAGTGCACTTGTGGCTGATTTGTAGAAGCCCCACAGGGTTTACAGCTGAAAGAGTGAGGTAGGGCCTCACTAGGGAGACGGCCCTAAGAATGTGCCACTCTTTCTCTCCAAAATTTATCACTCTGGGAAGAACTCCAAGCTAAGTTTGAGGAAGAAAGGTTTCCTCTGTTCAGAACACAGACTGTCAGCTTACCCAAAGGCAGTCCAGTGTGAGGTGGGGAATGAGCTAGCTGACAGGTCCTGGCTCCACCTCTCACTTATAGGAGCTTTGGTGACAACATTCTCTCTCATCCCTGACTTCCATGAGTAATC
>NW_016109171.1:0-1430 GCF_001604975.1 Cebus imitator | reverse complement strand
AAAAATTAGCCAGGCAGGGCACAGTTGTTCACACCTGTAATCCCAGCACTTTGGGAGGCCAAGGTGGGCAGATCACCTGAGGTCAGGAGTTTGAGATGAGCCTGGAAAACATGAAGAAATCCTGTCTCTACTAAAATACAAAAAATTTACCAGGGCATGGTGGCACATGTCTCTAGTCCCAGCTACTCGGAAGACTGAGGCAAGAGAATTGCTTAAACCCAGGACGTGGAGGTTGCAGTGAGCTGTGATCACACCACTGCACTCCAGCCTGGGAAACAGAGCAAGACTCTGTCTCATAAAAAAAAAAGACAAACCCTAGGTTGAAAAGATTCTTCCATCACCAAACCCATCCAGGCCTTCTCAGGCCCTCATCTCGTTGCATTGAGCTGAGATCGTAAGTGAGGCTGTAGTGAGTTGAGATCACTACACTCCAGCCTGGTGACAGAGTGAGACTCTGTCTCAAAACATAAATAATAAATAATAAGAGGAGATGGGGGATGAGAGTCAGAGACTGGAAGAGGCTGAACTGCCAGCTGTGAAGGTAGAGAGAGGGGCCTCAAGCCAAGTGATGAAGGTGCCTGTAGACGCTGGGAAAGGTGGGAACTGAGTTCTGCCCTGGTTCCTCCAGGAGGGCCCAGCCCTGCCCACAGCTTGATTTTTAGCCCAGTGAGACTGATTTTCCTGTACTCCAGACTTGTCAGATAACAATTCTGTGTTGTTATGGCTGGGCACGGTGGCTCACATCTGTAATCCCAGCACTTTGGGAGGCTAAGGTGGGCTGATCACCTGAGGCTGGGAGTTTGAGGCCAGCATGATCAACAAGGATAAATCCTATCTCTACTAAAAATACAAAGTTAGTGGGATGTGGGGCAAGTTCCTGTAATCCCAGTTACTCAGGAGGTTGTAGCAGGAGAATCGCTTGATCCTGGGAGATGGAGGGTTGCCATAGGCCAAGATTGCTCCACTGCACTCCAGCCTGTGCAACGGAAGTGAAACTCCATGTCAAAAAACACAAAAACAAAACAAATAATTCTGTTGTTTTCAGCCACTAGGTTTGCAGTGATCTGTTACAGTGGCAGGAGGAAACTGATCTGCTGCTCACAAATGCTTGCTGCATGAGTGAGGGCACTGGTGCAAGAATGCCGAGCAGCTGTGGAATAGGTCCCAGGACCCAGGGGGCTGTGCTGGCCACTGTGTGCCACCTATTGTGAGACCCTGGGCCTGGGACATTATCCCAGGGCTTCCATTTTCTGATCTGGAACATGGGGGTCACTCTTGCTAGCCTCACAGACTGGGAGGAGTAAGGGGGAGGGTCCTCTCCAAGTGTGGAGCCAGCCAACACCCACAATGTTCCTCTGCTGCAGCCAGGCATATCCCAGTGTCCCTTCCAAGACCCTCAGCTCCATCCTGCCAGGAGCTTGTTCTAAGAT
>NW_016109170.1:0-5444 GCF_001604975.1 Cebus imitator | reverse complement strand
AAACATTTCTCTTTGACCGCAACCTTTTTTTTTGTCCTGAGATGGAGTCTCACTCTGTTTACCAGGCTGGTAGCCAGTGGCACAATCTCAGCCTACTGTAACCTCCGCCTCCCGGGTTCAAGTGATTCTCCCACCTCAGCCTCCCGAGTAGCCGGGACTATAGGCATGCCTCACCACTCCTGGTTAATTTTTGTATTTTAGTAGAGATGGAGTTTCTCCATGTTGGCCAAGCTGTTCTTGAACTCCTAACCTCAGGTGATCTGCCCACCTCAGCCTCCCAAAGTGCTGGAATTACAGGAGTGAGCCACTACGCCTGGCCTCCTCATGGCTTCTTAATGTGAACGTAATGCTACTCACAACAGTAGTACCCTTTACACAGAATTATTTCCTAAGGCAGTGGCTTTCCAGATAACAAAATAAGCAAGTTTCCATTACACTCAGAATTTTAGAAGTAATTATATCTGATAACCATTAAAATTTATTCAAAGCTAATTTGTTTTTGTTTGTTTGTTTGTTTGTTTTTTGAGACCGAGTCTTGCTCTGTTGCCAGGCTGGAGTGCAGTGGTGCAATCTCGGCTCACTGCAACCTCTGCCTCCTGGGCTCAAGCTATTCTTCTGCCTCAGCCTCCCTAGTAGCTGGGACCACAGGCGTGCGCCACCACACCCAGCTAATTTTCATATTTTTAGTAGAGATAGGGTTTTACTGTGTTGGCCAGGATGGTCCCGATCTCTTGACCTCATGATCCACCCACCTCAGCCTCCCAGAGTGCTGGGATTACAGGCATGAGCCACTGTGCCCAGCAGCTAATTTGTTTTTTAAGCTTACCTATCATTTACACTACGTATAAATTTCTAAAACCCTGGAGGAAGTATTGCATAATGACTTTTCTCTGTTTTACATGACACTGGTAATCACTGAAATAAAATACTTTTTATTTCTAGATTGATGAACATAGGATATGTGTGTGTGTAAGAAAACGACCACTCAATAAAAAAGGTATGGCACTTAATGAGCTCTAATAAAAAATTGCTTTTATCTGATTTGTAATGTATTTTTATAATAGCAAATCAAATTGGTTTGGAAAAATGTAAATTATTTCATTTGTATGTAACCATTATGCAGATTCCTATGGCTAAACTTGTTGGTTTGTTACTGCTCTGAATCATTGCCGTTCCAAGCCATGCTTCACAGAAATCTTGATGTTGTTTTTACTTTGCTGTTGAAATATTTTGTCATAGTGAGTTGCATATTTATGGGATATTATCTTTATATGTACAGAACTTGCTACTTGTATCTTAATTCTTACTACTTAAAATAATTTTTGTACATGAACTCAAATACTGTGAAAATTATTGGGCATTGATTTTTGTTTATTTTTTTAGAAACTCAAATGAAAGATCTTGATGTAATCACAATTCCTAGTAAAGATGTTGTGATGGTACATGAACCAAAACAAAAAGTAGATTTAACAAGGTACCTAGAAAACCAAACATTTCGTTTTGATTATGCCTTTGATGACTCAGCTCCTAATGAAATGGTTTACAGGTAGGTAAATTCATTTTAAATCAGAATTTTGTGCTTATGTCATGTGGTCATCAACACCTTGAAATTTACATTGATTGTGGGATGTTTCTTCAGAAGTGCAATATGCTTTTTTATTCTGAGTTTAAACAGAGAATGTAATAAATGCTGTAATGAATATTAACATTTGATCTCTTTAATGCTTCCCCAAATCATAGTTTTCATTGCTACTTGCTATTTAGCTTATTACATATATATGTAATATATGTATATTTGTTATATATTTATATATAAATATATGTGATATTTGTATAATTTGTGTGAGATATATATATACACACATATATATACATGTGTGATAAAAATATATCACACGAATCATGTATATGGCTAAGAAATTTCTGGAAAGTGTTATAACCTCTAGGAGTAGGATGTGATCAGAAGAGGACTTTTAATTTTTACCTTTTAATCTCTGTACTAGTAAAGAAACCTGAAATGCTGTTTGACGCATGATCTTGCTCTGTTGCCCAGGCTGGAGTGCAGTGGCACGATCACAGCTCACTGCAGCCTGGACCTCCTGGGCTCAGGTGATCCATTTCAACCTTCTGAGTAGCTGAGACCACAGGCAGGCACCACCACACCCAGCTAATTTTTGTACTTTTTTTTTTTTTTTTTTTTTTTTTGTTGGTTTTGCACTTTCACGGCCCAGTCAGTTTCCTGAACAGTCTTCCTCTGCACAACAGAATGGTAGTGTTTCAGATATATCTCCAGTTCAAGCTGCAAAAAAGGAATTTGGACCCCCTTGTATGTAAATTATGTATCAAGGATTTAGTCATTTTAGGCATACATGTATTCTCTCTTGGTCATCCTTTTAAGTCCTCAAATAGTAAACAGTCTAAATACAAGCTTGATTGCAGATTTCATTTTACCACTGTGGAAAATTTAACTTATTTTTATTCGTTTAGCCTATTAATTGAGTTTTTTCATGTATATTTTGGAGCAAAATTTTTTTTTGTGAAATTATAGCAATGTTTCAGTTTGAGTTTGAAATTCTGAGCAGACGATAATTTGTCAGATGTTATAGAAGAAAGTCTTGTGCCTCCTTGATTCTTTGAATTCAAAGATCTGTATTTCTAAACCAAGAGATGACATGTATCAATATGTTTGAGCCATTTTTCTGGATTCCCATCTGTACGTTGTCCTATCTTAGTTTTGGTAAAGCAGCTCATTAAATAAGGCTCACATAGTTGTTATAGACACGCTTTGTCACTGTGTACCTGTTGTGTATGTGTGGTGAAGTTATACATAAAAAATTTTAATATATTTATACTCTAAAAAAGAAAACTATACTTCTACAGCTCATCTTTTCTTTTCAGCACGTAGAAAATCTAATTGTGTGAAAGAAGTAGAAAAACTGCAAGAAAAACGAGAAAAAAGGAGACTGCAACAGCAAGAACTTAGAGAAAAAAGAGCCCAGGTTCGTAACATAAACATACATTTTGTTTGTATACCAGCTAAAGTTTAGATTATATCAGTGAAAATTATTCATCAGTGAAAAAAATAATTAAGGCATATTTTGGAGAATTTTAAGAATTCTTTAAATTGATATTAAGGAATAATATGAGCTCTTGTGAAAATAAGTTACCATAAAAAATTTTTACTACATTGTCCTTTTCATGTTTTATGGGTATGTGTTAACCCTAAAATTTGTTCCATTAAGAAAAAGCCATTGTATTACAGAATTCTAATGTGTATAGTATAACCTTCAAGAATTTTTATTTTAAAAATACCTAAAATTACATTGGAAAAAATATCCAGTTAAAGTGCTTGATTAAACTGTACATTTTATTATTGTTTTTCTGGTTAATAAGTTCACATGTCATAGAGAAAGATGGGAAATTCCTTGTGTTTTGATTTATGCCACATATGAAGAGTGGACCTGTATTGTATCCCTCTCGTGGTCTACTTCATATGGTAACAAGACTGTTTAATAGCAGTGGGAAAATTGCATAGAGAACTGGTCTTTTACCCTTCTACAGGTTTTCGCATATTAGACATTTTGTTACTATACATGTAACTTCACCATTGTGCTTGTATGGCATCTGTTACATTCTTAGAACTACTTTTCTATAATAAAACAGCAGGATTATTCAATAGTACGTTCAAATGCCCTAAATCATGTTAAACTACCAGTTCATATGTTGTGTTGTGGAATTGTGGACCTAGTATTATATCCAGACTGAATGAATCAGCTTTTATCCGAAAGTGACCTTAGAATGACTACTTGGGTTTTGAAATAAAGAATAAAACAGATTATCTACTAATACTTAGCATAGATGCCACCTGGTGTTTCCTGTGGGTACTTCATAATACTTACACATCTCTCTGTGATCTCTTAATTCTCACTTCACAGTCTGCTTCTCAGTTGACATAGGTGGTATTATTTCCTAGAAGAAGGTTAATTGAAAGTAAGTTTCAGTAACAGTTTGTAATTTAGTTGCATTCAAAACAAATCTGAATATGATGTATGAAAAAAATCTGACTTCTTAGAATGATTAATAATGTATTGTTGAAGGCTAGGAGAGGTTGTTGACTATTGCTATTTGTATATTAATCCGAATTTTCTGTTTTGAAGCCAAATAAATTGTAGTCAGCATTCAAAAAATTGAATTTTAAAGATTTTTTTAAAATGACCTTGGTTTCTGATTCCTTTAAGTTCTATGTTTTTTCCATTTGGGGCAGCAATGTCATTACTTAATATTTTTTAGAGGGTCAGCAGAAATAGGAAATGAAGATAAATGAATCCATATTTATACTTTGCTGAAACACTGGATTAAATTAGAAGGTGAATCTGATTAAATGAATTTTCCTAGAATTTCAGCTTTTCTAGAGTTATTTGCCAGTGGTTAACATGAGCATTATTTCTCTATTGCTCCTTTGTATAGGATAATTAAGGTATATGTTTAACAGATGGATTTTTGAAATAGATAAACGGTAAATTCAGTGAAGATTCTTTACTTTGGAGTTAACAGAATGCATGCAGACTAAGAGAATTGTTTGTTTGTTTTAGAATTGTTTTTTAATATGAAAGCGATTCAGAGCTTATTATGAAATCACAACTATGAAACTATGTATTTTCAGTTTGAGTTTGGGCTTGGTTATGATAAATAGCACTATCTATTTTAATTTTAATTTTCAAACCATGTATAACAAATGCAACAAATACATTATTGTAACTATAATAAATGGTGAATTCTCTCTGTCTTCTAATAGGATGTTGATGCTACAAACCCAAATTATGAAATTATGTGTATGATCAGAGACTTTAGAGGAAGTTTGGATTATAGACCATTAACAACAGCAGATCCTGTAAGATTCTTTGTAAACCATTATTCTGGAACTTTTTACGCCTCAAATAAAAACATGTGTTTGACACGTGCTAAATTCATATTGTATTTAGCTATGCAGTTTTTCCTGTCCATATGCTTGCTTATTCTCCATAATTTAAGGAGAAAATCAAGAAATAATTCACATGAATTGTCATTTCCCATAATTTGATATATGAGCTATACTGCCTATAGAGATGTCCTTCTCAAAGCAAAGCCTCCCTGTCTTTGGAAGGGCAGGGCAACACTTAAAGGAATGATAGCAGAAGATCCACTTTCCTTTCTGTCAGTTATACTTTGATCTCAATTCCAAGCTTATCTTTGGCTTGGGCTGTAGGTCCCACCAACATTTCTAATTTACTATTAGTAATTTGTTAGTTTTCAATGTATTCTGGCTTTTAACAGTAAGTATTGGTTGTTGAGGGTTGTAGTGGACTAGAAATCTAGAACTGGAAAAAATCCTCTGCTCTTACTACTCCTTTCCTATTGAGGAATGAGAATTCACTGGACAAGGAATGCTTTTTTTTTTTTTTTTT
>NW_016109169.1:3459-5447 GCF_001604975.1 Cebus imitator | reverse complement strand
TTTTTTGTGTTACAAAAATGTATATATACAGGCCAGACTTGGTGGCTCACACCTGTAATCCCAGCACTTTGGGAGGCTGAGGTGGTGGGTCACCTGAGGTCAGGGGTTCCAGACCAGCCTGGCCAACATGGTGAAACCCCGTCTCTACTAAAAATACAAAAAAATTAGCTGGGTGTGGTGGTGTCCACCTGTAATCTCAGCTACTTAGGAGACTGAGTCAGGAGAATCACTTGAACACAGGAGGTGGAGGTTACAGTAAGCCAAGATCACACCTTTGCCAGCCTGAGTGACAGAGGGAGATTCTGTCTCAGAAAACAAACAAACAAAAATGTATATATACACATATATATGCGTGTTTATTTGTAAATGCGTCTCTTAATACCTAAGAAATTGGCAATGGTGGCTCCCCTGGAAGAGGAAGTGGGGGCTGAGGGACTGACATCACATTTCCTTTGTAGAAGTTAAAAATAAATGAACAGGGCTGGAGGGGTGGGGAAAAAAAAAGAAAAAAAAAAAATGAAGAGGCTGGGCACAGTGGCTCCTGCCTGTAATCAAAGTATAAGCAGCACTTTGGGAGGCCGAGGCAGAAGGATCACTTGAGGCCAAGAGTTCAAGACCATCTTAGATAACATAGTGAGGCCTTGTCACTACAAAAAATTTTAAAAATTAGCTGGGCGTGGCAGTATGCACCTGTAGCCTCAGCTACTTAGGAGCCTGAGAAGCTGTGAAATAGTTTGATCATAGGAGTTTGAGGCTGCAGTGAGCTATGATTTCACCACTGTACCCCAGCCTGGGTGACAGAGTGAGACGTTGTCTCTAATAAAATAAAAAACAAAAATAAAAGGAGGAAGAAAGAAAGGAAAGAGAAACAGATGAGGAAGGAAAAGAAAATGTTGGCTGGGTATGGTGGCTCATGCCTGTAATCCCAACATTTTGGGAGGCCAAGGCGGGCAGATCACTTAAGGTCAGGAGTTCAATATCAGCCGGGCCAACATGGTGAAACACTGTCTCTACTGAAAATACAAAAATTAGGCTGGGCGCGGTGGCTCATGCCTGTAATCCCAGTACTTTGGGAGGCCAAGGCAGGCAGGTCACGAAGTCAGGAGATTGAGACCATCCTGGCCAACATGGTGAAACCCTGTTTCTACTAAAATACAAAAAATTAGCCGAGGGGATGGTCCCCCTGTGCCTATAGTCCCAGCTACTTGGGAGGCTACAGGGGAATCGCTTGAACCTGGGACGTGGAGGTTGCAGTGAGTCAAGATTGCGCCACTACATTTCAGTCTGGGTGACAGAGTGTGACTCCATCTCAAAACAAACAAGCAAACAAACAAAAACCAAAAATTAGCTGGATGTAATGGTACACGCCTTTAATCCCAGCTACTCAGGAGGCTGAGGCATGAGTATCACCCAAACCTGGGAGACAGAGGTCACACTGCACTCCAGTCTGGATGACAGAATCAGACTCTGTCTCAGAAAAAAAGAAAATGGGTCAGGCACAGTGGCTCATGCCTGTAATTCCAGAACTTTGGGAGGCCGAGGTGGGTGAAACACCTGAGGTCAGGAGTTTGAGAGCAGCCTGGCCAACATGGTGAAACCCTGTCTCTACTTAAACTACAAAAATTAGCTGCGCATGGTGGCATGTGCCTGTAATCCCAGCTACTCAGGAAGCTGAGGCAGGCGCATTGCTTGAACCCGGGAGGCAGAGGTTGCAGTGAGCTGAGATCATGCCATTGCACTCCAGTGCTGGGCAACAGAGCAAGACTTAGTCTCCGGGGGATTAAAAAAAAAGGAAAAAAAAGGCTGGTCACAGTGGCTCACGCCTGTAATCCCAGCACTTTGGAAGGCTGAGGCGGGCGTATCACCTGAGGTCAAGAGTTTGAGGCCAGCCTGGCCAACATGGTGAAACTCTGTCTCTACTAAAAATACAAAAATTAAAAAAATAATAATAATAGGCCGGGCGCAGTGGCTCAAGCCTGTAATCCCAG
>NW_016109169.1:0-1184 GCF_001604975.1 Cebus imitator | reverse complement strand
AGTAGAGATGGGGTTTCACCATGTTGACCAGGATGGTCTCGATCTCTTGACCTCGTGATCCACCCGCCTCGGCCTCCCACAGTGCTGGGATTACAGGCTTGAGCCACCGCGCCCGGCCTCTGGGAGATCTTTTTAAACTGCTGAGTGTTAGGCAGCCTCATAATCTTTCACTGGCTACATGGTATCCCATCATATAGCTTTGGGGAACTTTTAAAGGTTGGCTGATTCCAGCTCTGGAATAAAACACTTTTCTTTTCTTTTTTTTGAGACGGAGTTTGGCTTTTGTTGCCCAGGCTGGAATGCAATAGCATGATCTAAAACACTTTGTTTTTTACAAAATAAATTTGGGGGCCAGGCACGGTGGCTCACCCCTGTAATCCCAGCACTTTGGGAGGCCAAGGTAGGTAGATCCCCTGAGGTCAGGAGTTCAAGACCAGCCTGGCCAACATGGTGAAAACCTGTCGCTACTAAAAATACAAAAAATTAGCTGGGCATGGTGGCAGGCGCCTGTAATCCCAGTTATTCGGGCGGCTGAGGCAGGAGAATCACTTGAACCCAGGAGGCGGAGGTTGTAGTGAGCCGAGATCATGCCATTGCACGCCAGCCTGGGCAACAAGAACGAAACTCCATCTCAAAAAAACCTGGAATGCTTCACAGAATTTGCATGTCATCCTCGTGCAGGGACTGTGCTAATCTTCTCTGTATTGTTTCAGTTTTAGTGTATGTGCTGCCAACATGAGTGCAGCCCTTATTTTTATTTTAGCCCTCTTACAATGGGTACTTTTAAAGCATTTGATAGCAGATGATTTTTTCTCCCAAAGCAAATGTGTTTAATATGTACGTCTAGAAATAAAAAAACAAAACAAAACAAAAATGAGCTGTGTTTCAAATTCTTCCAGCTGTGGAGTCATTTGCAGGTTGTGGGGCAGGACAAGTCTGTTTCAGCCAGGCCAGGTGCCAGATCCAAGGGGCTCATGTGTCATCTCTGGCACGAAAATCACAGGTCGCCAAACCCTGATTTAGGTGTAAAGGAAGAGGCATGAACCAGGCGACTCTGGGCTGTAAAGCTCAGTCTGCTCTTTACCACCCAAAATTTGCCTTAAATATGATTCTTCTCAGGGTGTTTTTCCCCTCTTTTAGGCAAAACAACAAGTCAAGTACTTGTTGTATTTTTTTTTTTTTTT
>NW_016109168.1:3454-5448 GCF_001604975.1 Cebus imitator | reverse complement strand
TCAGCCTTCCAGAGTGCTGGGATTACAGGCATGAGCTCCCAGCTAGACCTGCTTATCTTTTTGAAAACTACACACACAGTCTTAGGCTGAGCACTATGGCTCATGCCTGTAATCCCAGCACTTTGGGAGGCCAAGACGGGCGAAACAACTGAAGTCAGGAGTTTGAGACCAGCTTGGCCAACATGGGGAAACCCCATCTCTACTAAAATACAAAAAATTAGTCAAGCGTGGTGGCGTGTGCCTGTTATCCCAGCTACTCAGGAGGTTGAGGGAGGAGAATTGCGTGAGCCTGGGAGGCAGAGGTTGTAGTGAGCCAAGATCATGCCATTGCACTCCAGCTCATGCAACAAGAGCAAAACTCTGTCTCAAAAAAAAAAACAAAACAAAACAAAAAACACAGTCTTTTATTCTTTGTCTAATGATGGTAACTAATGTAGTCCTGGTGAGGTGGCTCATGCCTGTAATCCCAGCACTTCGGGAGGCTAAGGTAGGAGAATTGCTTGAGGACAGGAATTTGAGACTAGCATGGGCAACATAGCGGACGCTGTGTCTACAAAAAATTTAAAAATTAGGTGTGGTGGTGAGTGCCTGTACTTCTAGCTACTTGGGAAGCTGAGGCAGAGGAGGATCACTGGAGCCCAGGAGTTCCAGGCTGCAGTGAGCTATGATTATGCCGCTGCATTCCACTCTGGATGACAGAACAAAACTCTGTCCCAAGAATTACAGGCGCTTGCTAACGTTTTGGAGTGCTTGCTGGATGACAGACACTATGCTGAGGCTTTAATACAGATTTTCTCATTTAATCCTCACAAGTGCTGAGAGTGGGTACAAAAATTTTGACAGATGATGAAACTTATGCCCAGCAAGTGTAGGTAACTTGTCCAAGGTTAAACAGCTAGCTAGTAAATAGTAGAGTTGGGATTTGAACCTAGAGCCCACTATATTGCAGAGCACAAAGACAATTTTATGTGTCTGGGAAGCTTCTTGTAAATGAAGTGGTTGTGGTTCTGAAGACAGTTCAGTAGAGATATGTAGAGAAACTGATCTCAAATACCAGATAAGTTCCCATTCCTTTTACTTCTGATTTCTGTGAGCCATCCACATACTGTTATTAATATTTACAAAAACAGGATATGCTGTGCTTTTCCAGAGCAGCAGAAAGGAGGTCTCAACTTTTTTGATGAATTCAAATAGAGAATGGAAAAATGAACTGTGGCCCATCATTGAGGAGGAGGATATAGTCCATTGCACATAGGAGAGAAGTTGATGCATGTGTCCTCTATACCAGGGGAGGTGTGGCTGCGCAAAAAATGGGGAGAGGAGAGGCAAGGATCAGATGAAACTGGCTGTCTAGGCATAGTATTTCCGGGACTTCTGAAGTGAAGTATTGAATGTCCTCTTTCCTCTGTGGTATAAACTTTGAAGGAACCTAACTAGAGACTAAGGAACGAAGTTTCCTTTATTTCTTGCACTTCAGAAGGGTTATTAATCTCATGACACTTATTTTTCAGACCCCCTACTGCTGAGGAGTGGCTATTAACTATAATAGGGAAATCCTGGCTGGGCGTGGTGGCTCACGCTTGTAATCCCAGCACTTTGGGAGGCCAAGGCATGTGGATCACTTGAGGTCAGAAATTCGAGACTAGCCTGGCCAACATGGTGTAACCCCGTCTCTACTAAAAATACAAAATATTAGCCAGGTGTGTTGGCAGGTACTTGTAATCCCAGCTACTGGGGAGGCTGAGGCAGGCAAATAGGTTAAACCTGGGAGGCAGAGGTTGCAGTGAGCCGAGATCATACCCTGGCACTCCAGCTTGGGCAACAAGAGGGAAACTTCACCTCAAAAAAATAATGAAATAAATTTTATGATCGTGTAATTTACATATAATACAATGCACATTTTTTTTTTTTTTTTTTTTTTTTTTTTGAGACGGAGTTTCGCTCTTGTTACCCAGGCTGGAGTGCAATGGCGCGATCTCGGCTCACCGCAACCT
>NW_016109168.1:0-1249 GCF_001604975.1 Cebus imitator | reverse complement strand
TTTCACCATGTTGACCAGGATGGTCTCGATCTCTTGACCTCGTGATCCACCCGCCTCGGCCTCCCAAAGTGCTGGGATTACAGGCTTGAGCCACCGCGCCCGGCTTTCATGTCCTTTTCTTTATATTTAAGCCACAAAACGAAAATATAAGGAAATAACCATAGTAGACATAACAGAATAATATTTTTTCGGAATACCTTGTTATTTAATCAAATTTTTACTGCTGTTATTTTTCTGACCTATGTTCTTAGAGAGCATAAAGAGTATAAGTATTGCTGGATGATTTGGGGTTTGCCATTATGGTCACCTTTCTGTAACGTAGTCTCCTTTTCAAATCCCTTTACTAATGTAACTACTATCTTGAGATGTCTAGGGCTATGGATAGGATAACTAGAAATAATGTTTAGCTCAAGTTTAATAATGAAACATAGTGTTTATCAAATATGCTTTTCTGTCAAAAAGATGGCTTTGAGAAACTTTTGTGGGCCTGGGAGGAAGACTTTACCTTGAGGATAAAAACAAAAAAATGGAGAACGTTAAATGTTATACTAGAGGGCTAATATCTAATACAGAAAGTTAACCTGGGCTGAGTGGGGCGTATACAGAGGGAAGACTCCTCCAGGCTTGTATCTTGGTTTTTCTTACTAACTTGTTTAGTTTTTTAATCTACAAAGCTGGCTTTAAAAGACTATTTCATAGGGTCATTGCCCAGGCTAGGGCATATTTTCTCCTTCCCTTTGCTTAGCTTGTACCTTCCCTCACACAGTACTTGGGTTGGAGAAGGGTAAGTAGGTGGAGGGGAGGGGTCATTCCCCCTGGAAGATTCCAGGTGACATAACCTTGTTTAACCACCAGTATTTTTTTTTTTTTCTTCCCCTCTCTCTCCTCTCCTGCAGAAATGGAGGCAAACGACCATTTTAACTTTACTGGCCTTCCCCCTGCACCTGCTGCCTCAGGACTGAAACCCTCTCCTTCCTCAGGGGAGGGCCTCTACACTAACGGGTCTCCCATGAACTTCCCCCAGCAAGGGAAAAGTGAGTGTGAGGGCTGTTTGGCCTGGGGAGGGAATGGGCATAATTTCTTTAGGGCAGATTCATGGGAGCATATTTGGTTCCACTTTGGGCTAGCTATCCCTCAGCAGCTCTTCTTCCTGCCAGGTGGGGAGGGAGGAAGTGAATCCACAGAATTCTAGCTGCTGGAGAGTAATCAACTTCTTTTTTTTTTTTTTTTGAGACGGAGTTTCGCTCTT
>NW_016109167.1:3835-5449 GCF_001604975.1 Cebus imitator | reverse complement strand
CCAGTTCCAGCGATTCTCCTGCCTCAGCCGCCCGAGTAGCTGGGATTACATAGGCCACCATGCCAGGCTAATTTTATAATTTTTGTAGAGACAGGGTTTCTCCGTGTTGGTCAGGCTGGTCTCGAACTCAGGTGATCCACCTGCCTTGGCCTCCCAAAGTGCTGGGATTATAGGCGTGAGCCACTGCGCCTGGCCTATTTATTTTTTTTTTGAGACAGTCTTGCTCTGTCACCCAGTTTGAAATGTGGTCTTGGTGCACTGCAACCTCCGCCTCCTGGTTCCAGTGATTCTCCTGATTCAGCCTTCTGAGCAGCTGCGATTACAGGCGTGCACCACCACACCCAGCCCAGTTTTATTTTAGCGTCCATGTTTTCACAGAGCAGGAACTAGGGGCTCAAAAAAAAAAAGGTCCTCAAAAGGATGGATAAAACACCCACTTCCTCAGAGGACCTCTCCTGACTCACATCGCTCCCATACCCGCTGGACACATTTGCTTCTGTTTCTTTCTTCTTCTCTGATTCCCATTATTATTATTTTTTTTCCCTGAGACAGGGTCTCACTATGTTGCCCAGGCTGGTCTTGAACTCCTGAGCTCAAGGGATCCTCCCGCCTCGGCCTCCCAAATTCCTGAGATTACAGGTGTGAGCCACCTCGACTGGCCCCATGGTCTTTCTGTGCCTAGTTCTGCCCCAAGGGGTGACTGTGGTATAGCAGAAAGAGTCCACATAAAATCATTTACAAACAAAGCCTGGAGTGAAACAGTGAATGTTTAACAGCAGGGGCTTTTGGGGTAGGAAAGAGATGGTATTTGTTTGTTTGTTTTTTGAGACGGAGTCTCACTCTGTCACCCAGAATGGAGTGCAGTGGTGCGCTCTCGACTCACTGCAACCTCCGCCTCCAAGGTTCAGGTGATTCTCCTGCCTCAGCCTCCCGAGTAGCTTGGACTACAGGCACGTGCCACCACACCTGGCTAATTTTTGTATTTTTAGTAGAGACCAAGTTTCACTATGTTGGCCAGGCTGGACTCGAGCTCCTGACCTCGTGATTCACCCACTTTGGCCTCCCAAAGTGCTGGGATTACAGGCCTGAGCCACCACACTCGGCCAAGGGACAATAGTTTATTCTTCCCACGTTTTTTGTATTAAATTTAGTATATTTGCTAACGGGAAAATACTTTTTTTTTTTTTTTTTTGTAAGAAAGAACAGGCTGGATGCAGTGGCTCATGGCTATAATCCCAACATTTTGAGAGACCAAGAGCCCAGGAGTTTGAGACCGCCCTGGGCAAACCTTCTCTCTAAAGAAAATTAGCTTGGCATGGTGGCACATGCCTGTCATTATAGCGACCCTGCTCAGGAGGCTCAGGCAGGAGGATTGCTTGAGCCCAGGAATTGAAGGTTACAGTGAGTTGCAATTGTGCCATTGCACTCCAGCTTGGGCAACACAGTGAGATCCTGTGTCTAAAATAACAATAGTAACAATAATAAAAGTTAGAAGGCCGGGCGCGGTGGCTCACGCCTGTAATCCCAGCACTTTGGGAGGCCGAGGCGGGTGGATCACGAGGTCAAGAGATCGAGACCATCCTGGTCAACATGGTGAAACCCTGTCTCTACTAA
>NW_016109167.1:0-1625 GCF_001604975.1 Cebus imitator | reverse complement strand
TTGAGATGGAGTCTCGCTTTGTCACCCAGGCTGGCGTGCAGTAGCATGATCTTGGCTCACTGCAACCTCCACCTCCTGGGTTCAAGCGATTCTCCTGCCTCAGCCTCCCAAGTAGCCAGGACGACAGGCGCACAACACCATGCCTGGCTAATTTTTAAGATGGGGTCTTCCTATGTTGTCCAGGCTGGTCTCCAACTCCTTGGCTCAAGCAGTCCTTCGGCCTCAGCTTCCCAAAGTGCTGGGATTACAGATGTGAGGCATCACGCCCGGACTTCCCATGGAGTATCTGCACATACTTACATTACAGAGTATTCACTGTTTATCTGAAATTCAGATTTAACTGGACGTGGTGTATTTATATATGTATGCATGCAGCATGTATGTATGTATGTATGTATTTATCTTCTGTCCTTCACACTCTACTGGTCAACTCTAGGTCTCTGTGCAGCTGGGTGGGTCTGGGGGAGAGTGTTACTATTCCCCAGTCCCCAGTTGGAGCCATGGGAAGGCCTTGGCCTAGCTCTCCAGGGTCCCAGACTGTGGAGTTTGGAGGGGCAGGTCTGGCCTCTCCTGAGCCAACACAGGGCACCCATGTAGGGTACGAGCTCGCTACCCGTCAGCCAGCCTAGCTGTGTTAGGAGAAGTATACCTTGCTGTCATTCACACTGGGCTTGATTGTGTCACTGCCAGGTTTCTAGCCAGCAGGACAAACTTCCAGATGCTCATCTGTGTACTGGAAGGCCTGGACCAGCTGCGGAGCGTCATCCGCAGAGAGTCCCGCAGACCAATCATTAACAGCGATCTGGGGAAGGCCATCCTTGCCCTGGATGATAAAGAGGCCCCTGCAGGCCAGGCGTGGTGGCTGACGCCTGTAATCCCAGCAGGAGTACAGGGAGGCGGGGTGGGCGGATCACCTGAGGTCGGGAGTTTGAGACCAGCCTGACCAACATGGAGAAAGCCGGTCTCTATTAAAAATACAAAAATTAGCCAGGCGTGGTAGTGCGTGCCTGTAATCCCAGCTACTAGGGAGGCTGAGGCAGAAGAATCACTTGAACCCGGGAGGCAGAGGTTGCAGTGAGCTGAGATCGCATCACTGCACTCCAGCCTGGGCAACAAGAGTGAAACTCTGTCTCAAAAAAACAAAAAAGAGGCCCCTGCAGATGGCGCCCTGGTCTGTTTTCAGCATGCCATCATTCTCAGACACACTCTGGTCACGTCAGCAAACAAGGGGGTGTTCAGGGGGTCCAAGCCTCCCTCCCTCAGGGGGGCACTGATCCAAGCCAGGTGGATGAATTGAGCCCACTGAGGCCCCTAGCACTTCGCAGCTTTTGGAAGCCCTCAGCATGGTCGCTGAATGCGATGATCTCCATTGCAGGCACACAAAAGTGAAGTCCAAGGCGTGGTGGCTTATGACTGTAATCCCAGCACTTTGGGAGGCCGAGGCAGGTGGATTATCTGAGGTCAGGAGTTCGAGACCTGCCTGACCAACATGGTGAAACTCCGTTTGTACTAAAAATACAAAATTAGCAGAGCATGGTGGCACATGCCCGTAGTCCCAGCTACTTGGGAGGCTGAGGCAGGAGAATTGCTTGAACCTGAAAGACAGAGGTTGCAGTGAGCTGAGA
>NW_016109166.1:3821-5450 GCF_001604975.1 Cebus imitator | reverse complement strand
GAAATTTGGGGCTGGTGCTAGTTTCTGGTGTCGTGGTGGTAGAGGACGAGGAAGAGGAGGAAGACGACGAGGCAGCATCCTGAAAGGGAGACAGGGTGCAGGAGAGAGTAGAATCGTGAAGGTAGGAGGAGGTAGCGTATGCCGCAGTGGGCCAGGAGGGCATTGCCTGGGTGCTTGGGGTTCCTGGCACCAGGGGTCGGGAGCCCGCGTGCTGCTACTGAAGAACGCGGCCGTGGTAGATAGGGGGCCGCAGTGTTCCGTGCTGTGGTGGAGCGTCGGCTGGCCCGGATGGGCACCCGGTGCCCAGGGAAGCGAATGGGCACCCGAGTTATGGTGGTCAAGTGGGTGCTAATCCGGTTGGGCGTCCTGGAGGAGGCGGCGCCCCCGGCGGAGGGGGTGGCGGGGGACGTGGTGGAAGTGGTCGTGGTGGCGGTCTCCATGGCCTTGGGGAAAGAGCTGGGCTTGGAGAGGAAGAAGGGGTCCTGGCCCATCCCCTTGGAGTCCACCAGGTCGGTGGGCACGTACTCCCTGACGGAGCCCACCACGATCCATTTGAGAAGCATGAGGCTGAGCCCCAGGCCGATGAAGCCGATGAACAGAGGCACCACGCACAGCCAGCCTGCTGCCGGTTCCACACGATGCAGTCGCTACAGCGTCACTCCCGCGGGGGCTCGGCCGCCCCTTCGCCGCCGCCGTCCAGGCCCCCCGCCGCAGGCGCCGCGGTGCCCTCCTCAGCCGAGGCGGCGGCTCCCGAAGAGGCACCAGGGGGCGAGGCAGCGGCCGCCCCTTCACTCATCCTAGGAGCCTGTCTTCACCTTCGCCACCCCCCCACCCCCCAGGGCCGCGCCAGAGGCATGGGGCTGCGCGGGCCGGGATCGGGCTCCAGCGGCGGCCGCCTGGAAATCGGCTCCCTGCCCCCACGGCCCTCCCCCCGAGAGGCGGGCGGCGCGCGGGGAGGAGAGGAGCGGGGGAGGGGACGGGGCTGGGGAGGGGGCGGCGAGGAGCGCGGAAGAGTGGCGAGACGGGCCCCCGGCGCCGCCGGTCGGTCACGGAGCGGAGGGGCGCGTCTGCAGCCCGCCAAGCGGCCTCCTGAGCGCTGGGGCCCCGCGCCCGCCGCTGCCGCTGCCCGCCGCCTGCGAGCGCTCCAGCCGAGCCGGCATCCTCGGGGCACCGCGCCCGGCCGGCTCCCTGGGGCGCCGCTCGCGCCGCGTCTGGGCCTCGCGCCGCCTTCAGTGGCCCCGCCGGCCGGCCGCGGGGTGCCGGGTGCCCGCCAGCCGCATTCCAACACAGAGGGCCGGCCTCGGCGCCGCGATCCTCGGCTGCTGCCCGGCGAGCCATTGTAAATCTTAAATGGGGTACAGGGGCTCATGCCTGTAATCCCAACACTTTGGGAGGTCAGGCGAGAGGATCGCTTGAGTCCAGGAGTTCGAGACCAGACTGCAACATAGAAAAACCTTGCGTCTACAAAAAAATTAAAAAATCAGCCAGGCATGGTGGCGTGTGCCTGTAGTCCCAACCACTCACAGAAGACTGTGAGGATAATCTGAGCCCTGGGAGGTCAAGGCTGCAGTGAGCCATGATGGTGCCACTGCGCTCTAGCATGGGTGACAGAGTCAAATGCTGTCTTAA
>NW_016109166.1:0-1876 GCF_001604975.1 Cebus imitator | reverse complement strand
TTTTGAGGCGGAGTCTCACCCAGGCTGGAATGCAGTGTTGCAATGTCAGCCCACTGCAACCTCTGCCTCCTGTGCCCAGGCAATTCACCTGCCTCAACCTCCTGAGTAGTCGGGATTACAGGCATGTGCTACCATGTCCGGCTAATTTTGTATTTTTAGTAAAGATGGGAATTCACCATGATAGCCAGGCTGGTCTCAAACTTCTGACCTCAGCCCACCTCAGCCTCCCAAAGTGCTGATATTAGAGGTGTGAGCCACCACACCTAGCCATGACTTACTATTAATACCTGTTCATCTACTTTTTTTCTTTCTTTTTTCTGTCTCTCTTTTTTAAATAGAGTCAGTGTCTTGCCATGTTTCCCAGGCTGGTCTTAAACTCCTGGGCTCAAGCAATCTGCACACCTTGGCTTCTCAAAGTGCTGGGATTACAGGCATGAGCCACTGTACCCGGCCTTACTCTGAGACAAGATCTCACTGTCTCCCAGGCTGGAGTGCAGTGTGCAGTGGCATGATCTCACTGCAGCCTCGACCTCCTGGGCTCAAGCGACCCTCCCACCTCAGCCTCCTGAGTAGCTGGCACTACAGCACAGGTCACTACATGATGAGGTATTGTCATGTTGCCCAGGCTGGTCTCAAATTCCTAGGCTCAAGCTATCTGCCACCTTAGCCTCCCAAAGTGCTGACATTAGAGGCATGAGCCACCATGCCCAGCCATCATCTACTTTTTAATAATGCTTTCTAAAGGCCGTTTGTGGGTTTGTTCTTTTCCTCCATTGGAAAAGACAAATTTATCCTCAATGAGCTTAGAGGCAGTTTTGTTCTACAAAGTTTTCCACAGGTCTGAAATATGTTTTAGAGATGGGCTGCTAGTCTGCTGAATTACAGTTCAGTGGCCATTTATTCTTAAGTGCTGGGCTAGGGACTGCTGTGGGTAATGAGTTGAACAATAGGTTCTTGTCCTCTAGGAGAGAATCACATGGCTACACAGAGTATGTTAAGGCCACAGAAAAATCCACAGGAAGATTTACAGGGCTTTAAGGGAAAAAAAGATTGGTAGTATATTTGATTACAGTTATCAGGGAGACTTTCATGGCAGAGGAAACTTTGGGGTTGAGTATGGAATGTGTTACAGGATTTCGTAGGCAGACCCAGAGGAGCGGGAGAAAACAGTTCAGATTTTGATAACTTGGTTGCTGTAGAGCATTCTCAACCTAGGAGTGTGGCATTTGGTAAATCTGGATAAATCCGCATTAATAAACATAGTAGTTACCAAAGATAAGCGATCTTTTTGTAAGACCAGTGTGCAGGCAGTTTGGGAGGTTGAGGCGGGTGGATCACCTGAGGTCAAAAGTTCAAGACCAACCTGGCCAACATGGTGAAACCCCATCTCTACAAAAAGTACAAATATCAGCCGGGTGTGGTGTCCGGCACCTGTAATCCCAGCTATTCAGGAGGCTGAGGCAGGGGAATCACTTGAATCCGGGAGGTGGAGGTTACAGTGAGCCAAGATCATACCGCTGCACTCCAGGCTTTTGATCCTAGATGTGTCCCATCCTCTCGGGTTTTGTTTTGGCATTAGGCTTTCCACTTGCCTCATCCATCTTCTTATAAATGTTTTTGTTCAATGGTTGATTTACAGCTTTGAAACTCAAAGGAATGGACTGATGTTTATCTATGACATGTGTGGTTCTAATTATGCCAACTTTGAGCTGGATCTTGGCCAGAAAGTCCTAAACCTGCTGAAGGTAAGGCTGTGGGAGGGCCCTCTCAACTTTCCCTTTCAATACTTGGGATTTTTTAAATTATTATTCTTTGGGAACAGATTTAGGAGTGAGGCAAGCTTCAGACATTATGTTCTATGTAAAGGTCATCTGGA
>NW_016109165.1:0-5458 GCF_001604975.1 Cebus imitator | reverse complement strand
TAAATAAATAAATAAATAAATTCAGTGAATTATCGTTATTTCCAAGTAGAAGCTGTATATCAAATGTGGGCACAAGGCAAAAATTAAAATGTTTCTAAAATTTCTTCATATTCAGAATCTGACACTCCTGAATTACTTTTTGAATTGGAGTTACAAAATTTTTGTTTGTCTATGTAATATCATTCTTTGTGTTTCTCTTAAGTAGAGCTCTAGTATTATTGCCAGAATTTTCTTCCAAGCTACTGATCCTAATTTTATAAGTTTTGAGGCACATGCACACAAAAAAATGACAGCTATAACATCATGACATTCACCTGCTTTACAGTCTTTGTAATATACATTCTGATTTCAGACATACTGAAATATGAAAAAAAGTCACTTAGAATCAACTATGTTATAATGATAGTGCAACAGTATTTTTTCTGTCCTGAAAAATAAAATAGCTGTAGCAAGATCAACAACATTATTCCAACCATCCTGCAATTGCATTATATCCTGGAAAATTAAGAGAGCTAAAAGTCATTCAAAGTAAAAGATGAAAAAGTGTGTGACTGAGGGTAAACAACATCTCATGGCAAAAGTTTTGGAAAATAAAGTGAAATATTCAGCGTTTCTTTTAAAAAATGTTGGTTGGACTTTTGAAAATACCGTAGGCTATTCTATGATTCTATGCCACTGGATTTGTAATTCTATAGATGTCACTCCAAAATGTTCTACTTCTGCTCATCAAAATATTAAATTGATCATGCTGTAGCTAATTCATTACAATTGCTTAATTACTTCACAACTTTTAAATAACAGTGTTTAAAATAACAATAAATTGTATGAACTTGTATTTGAGAAATCTTTATAATAGTCTGAAACAGTGTTATGAAATTTTATTTTAATCTTAAAACTGAGTACATTATTGCCAATAATCCAGAAAATTTCAGTTGGATTTTGTTTGTCTTACATCAAGTGTATCTAGACTGTCATAAATATAAGACCTGGCATGATCGTACATGTTAATAAGGTGGTTTGTGAAGATCTGAAAAAGATCTTTTCACCAAATTGCCTGAGATCATCATATTTCATGTTTAATACTTCCAACACAGTTATGAGCAACTGTTCACTTTGTCAAATTTTTAAAATCCAATTTAATTGGATTTAAATTCATCCATCATACTATGACATTATGTCTTCATTTGTATTATTTCAAAAATGTTTACTTAGAAATACATTGTGTATCACTATGAATTAAGACAGCAATGCAATAAAATAAATGGGAAAAAAAAAGAATAATAAATTTTAAAAAATATTTTATGTCATATATGTGACATACATACATGTTTAATGATCATAGCATTTTATTGTAAAAATATTCCAAAAGTTAAACAAAACTCCTATGCTTTTTGATATTATTCTGTCATATATATTATTTTGCTATTTTTCTATGTTGTATATACACACACACACACGTTTAATGATTATAGTATTCTATTGTAAAAATATACCAAAATTTAACAAAACTACACTTTTTGCTAATATAAATACTGCTGTATTAAATATTCATGTATATATACTTTGTCTAATTTCTTTGTTTCCTTATGAAAAATTCCTAGAAGTAAAAAGTATCATTCCTGGTTTTAATAGTATCCTGTTTTTTTCTTTTTTTTTTTTTAAATAAGACAGGGTCTCGCTTTTGTTGCCAAGGCTGGAGTGCAGTGGTGTGATCTTGGCTTACTGCAGCCTCAACCTCCCAGGCTCAAGTGATCCTCCAAATTCAGCCTCCAGAGTAGCTGGGACTAACAGGCATGCACCACCATGCGTAGCTACTTTTTTGTATTTTTAGTAGAGATGGGTTTTGCCATGTTACCCAGGCTGGTCTTGAACTCCTGGGCTCAAGCAATCCGCCTGCCTCAGCTTTCCAAAGTGCTGGGATTATAGTCATAAGCACCCGGCCAACAGTATCTTCTTTTTAAAGACTTTATAAATATTCCAAATTGTCCTCTGGTGAAGTATATTAATTTATATTACCCCAGTAGTGTGTAAAAATGCATTTCCCCATCCTCTCGCTCATTCCTTTTACTTTTTATCTTTCCGATAGATACAGCCTATTACTTTTAGTTTTGCATTCTGTCATAACCAGTAACCGACTCCAGAGAGCAGAGGAAAGAGACACAGAACTTGCACCCCTAAAGATGTGGGGAGAGCTGACACAGCCCTCCAGCTGACTACGTGATCCTTGGCTGCAGTAGACAGGGCACTGGGAGAGCCAGAGCAGCCCACGAGCTGTCATGTAGAAAAAAGTGACTAGTAGAAGACAATGTCCAGCTGCCCTACTGGCACCCACTACATATTTATGCTTTTGGTTATTTGATAAATATTTATTATTTACTATTAGCCAGGAACTGTGCTCTCGAAAATAAATAAATACACTGCGGTAAATTGTTACTTATATACCTATTTGCGTTTTGTTTCTGCAAAAGGATTCTATTTTCGGTGTTCAACATTCAGAAGACTATTTCATTTGAAATATTTAAGAGGTGTAGTATCCTCAGATCCTCAGAATAGGATCTGAGTAGATGAAATGGAATACTTCTCCAAATGATATATTTCCATTGAACCGTGAGATTAGACAGGACCTGGAGATGACATGTAGAATTGCAAAAATGCTCTAAATGGTTCCTTTGGGACCTGGGGAATTGATACAGCCCTAGTCCCAGCCAACTCACCACGTGGGATATGTTTTCACGAAAGGCAAAGCTATCAGGAGTTTGTACTGAGTAGTGGCGGTGGCAGTATTAGCAGTGGTACTAAAACATCTAACAGTTTTTACAGGGATGTAAGTTAAAACATTTTAGTGCAAGAATCTCCAGACTATTGATATTTAAAAATGGAAACTTCTGAATATGACGCTGTGGCAGCTGTTCAGTAATTCACTACAGCTGACTCAGAGAGGATTTCAAAATCAGTAGAGTTCAGCCCCTCTTCCTTACCTGCTCCCAAATAGCGACGTCTGGTACAATAAAAAATCAATAGTTCAGTCATGTTCGTTATCTCAAAGGTGTGAGGCAGTATAATAAATAAGGCCCTCCTTTACTGCCTGCTCAGATTTGTGGGGCAGTTTTCACATTTCACCCTGGGCATACTACTTGCCCAGCCAGTTTTCCTTTCCGTGAGCTTTGTTTCAGTGGACCACAGGCTAAATGCCACAGCTTGTAGCTTCCAGCACAGGGTGGGGGGGTGTCTCTCGCAATCTTCCAAATAAATAGCAGCCATTCGGGAACACGGATCTTTGTTTCAGCAGCTCAGGAGAATTCATTCTCCGTAGAGAAAACTCATTTGCTCATGGCAGTGATTCAAGCCACCAGCTTCACAGAGAGTATTGCTGGAGCCAAATTCTTTCTCAGTTATGGAGGTCAGAGGTGAGGCAGCTGTGCTTACAGGGCAAAGCTCTTTTATGGATTCCCTTGGCTTTCTGCTTTCTTCTTTACAGCTGATTAACACCCAATGGCCATTTCTTTAAAAAAGAAAAATTCAATTCCTTGATTTAATTAACTTCCTTAACACAGTATTTACCACAGCCTGCCAGAATTCAGACAATGATTTGGGACTTCTTAATACTTGATTTCGGTTTGCAGTAATTCATTGCTTGCAGCTCACTAAATTCCAGATATCATCTCAGGGCTGTGTGGTCAAAATCAGTTCTGGATTCAACCCTTAGCTGGCGCACACGAGGACACCTGAGTGCTGAGTCCAACCAAGGTGACTTTGGACAGTCTGAAACTTTTTGCCCTTAGTTTGAGATTTTGACCCCACTTCATGGTCAAAGCCCTAAAATCAGTCTTCCTCCCTCTCCCAATCCCAGACTCCCAACAGCATGAGTTTTGTTATTGTTCATTCTAACAAAATGTGGGGTACTTCCTTCTGCCTCATTTTTTGAACAATCAATAAACAAGTTTTTATTGAAAATCCAGAGAGCACGGTTTACTATCTACATTTACTTAGTAGCTGTGGATTTGGACAACCGTATGGATTTTTATTCTTTCATTACAGCTCTTCAGTACTTTATGGTGTAGGCAATACAGTGTAAAGGTTAAGACGGTGACTGTTAAGTCGTCGCCTGTCTTCAAACCCAGCACTGACATTTAGCAGCTATGTGTTTTTGGGCAAATTAATTCCTATCTCTGTGCCTCAGATCCCTCATATGTAAAATGAGGATAGTAACAGCGTCTACCTTGGTGTTAAGTAGTAAAGAAGTTAACAAATGGAAAGTAGTTAGAATGGTGGCTGGGCCCATAGTAAGCCCTCATCATGAGCATGTATTAGAGGACGTCACTACTGAGAGATCATTATTTCATCAAGAAGTGAGGCTGTAAATTATCTACAACTAATTGTCATGTCAACTACCACTCATCTATTACCCACTTTGTGGGTAATGGTGGGTGATGGAGCTGCAAGGGGTGACTCCTACATAAACTCTACTTTCTGGTTGCTTGGGGATTTTGCACATACATCACAATCATGTGATGAGTTGCTGCATGCAGAGTCACCCCATTGCAGCAGCCTGGCTGTGACTGAGTCAGGGCCTCGTATATCACCAGATAATACAAAACATCACAGTGCTCTGACATCCAACTCATTATTTCCTTTAAACCTTTCTAAATCACCTCACCGTTGTCTATAGTCTGTGCTTCTGGAAAAAGCTCAGGACACAAGAAAGAAAACAATTCAGTCTCCTTTAAAGAGAACCCTGAGGAAGGTGTTACTATATACCAGTGATTATAAGGTGCTTATTTTTTTCACGTTTTTCCTCCTCTGAAATTGGATACAGCAAGATAGCATTGCCATTGCCTACGTGTGCACAAACAGGCTTATAGCTGCCCATCTGTCGCCGCAGTTGAGTGATGTGCATTGTTCATAGCACAGGATTTGAGATTAATCGATGTCAAAATGTCTTTCAGATTGAGATTGAAATGAAAAGTTATCGAACATACAGAAAGGCACAGGAACAGAGCAGGGCAATATATGAGTTAAGAAATAATGCCTAGTCAGCCTAAAAGAGTGCTTTCATTAAACATAAAACAAAAAATTCTAAGTGCTAAGAACACTGCATCATAGTTTAGTTGACAACATTTTCTTGTTTCTTCATGGTACAGGATTCATTTTACAATTAAAAGCCCTTCAGATTTGATGAAATATGATACATTTTAGAGTGCTAGCGACAATCTGGAGAACCTAAAATAGCTACCTTGAAATTTTCCCCAACATTCCAAACTTTCAGCTTGCTCCACCAGCACTAATAATATTTCATTTTAAAACTTGGCCGGGTGCACCAGCACTAATAATATTTAATTAATTTTAAAATTTGTCCGGGTGCAGTGGCTCACACCTGTAATACCAGCACTTTGGGAGGCTGAGCTGGGTGGATCACCTGAGATCAGGAGTTCAAGATCAGCCTGGCCAACGTGGTGAA
>NW_016109164.1:2276-5464 GCF_001604975.1 Cebus imitator | reverse complement strand
AAAAAAAAGGCTGGGTATGGTGGTGGGCGTCTGTAATCCTAGCTACTCGGGAGGCTGAGGCAGGAGAATCGCTTGAACTCGGAAGGTGGAGGTTGCAGTGAGCCAAGATCACGCCGCTGCACTCCAACCTGGGCAAAAGAGTGGGACTCCGTTACAAAAAACAAACAAACAAAAAACAAAAAATTAGCTGGGTGTAGTGGCGTGCTAGTGTACTCCCAGCACTCACTCACTCACTCAGGAGGCTGAGGCAGAAAAATCGCTTGAACCCAGGACGCGGAGGTTGCAGTGAGCTTAGATTGCACCACTTCACTTCAGACTGGACAAAAGAGCGACACTCCATCAAAAAACAAAGTGTGTGTTGCAGGGGGAGAAGAAAAAGAAAAAAGTAGGCAACCAGATAGGAAAATAGTAAAACTGTCTTTATTTACAGAAGGCATGATTGCTTATGCAGAAAATCTGATGGAATCTACAAAAAAAAAGCTACTAGAACTAATAAATAAGTTTAGCAAGATTGCATAATACAAAGTTAACATACAAAATCAATCATATTTCCATATATTAGTATTAACCATTAGAAACTGAATTTAAAATAACATTTAAAATAGCATAAAAATATAAAATACTGGCCAGGCACAAAAGCACTTTGGGAGGCTGAGATGGGCAGATCACCTGAGGTCAGGAGTTCGAGACCAGCCTGACCAACATGGCAAAACTCCATCTCTACTAAAAATATAAAAGTTAGCTGGGCATGGTGGTGCATACCTGTAGTTTCAGCTACTGGGGAGGCTGAGGCAAGAGAATCATTTGAACCCAGGAGGCAGAGGTTGCAGTGAGCTGAGATCATGCCACTGCACTCCAGCCTGGTCAACAGAGCAAGACACCGTCTCAATCAATCAATCAATCAATAAATGCCAGGCACAGTGGCTCACACTGTAATGTCAGCATTTTGGGAGGCTAGGTGGCTCACTTGAGGTCAGGAGTTTGAGACCAGCCTGACCAACATGGTGAAATCTCATCTCTACTAAAAATGGAAAATTAGCCAGTGTGGTGGCACATGCCTGTAGCCCCAGCTACTCAGGAGACTGAGGCATGAGAATCACTTGAACCCGGGAGGCGGAAGTTGCCATGAGCTCACAAGATCATGCCACCACACAGCAGCCTGGGCAACAAGAGTGAAACTCCGTCTCAAAAAAGTAATAAATAAATTAAAATATAATAAAATATAATAAAGATTATTTTACCCTTTAATGCTTCCTGGTTTCCACTTGGCCATGGATCCCCACCTAGTAAAATACTTTATCCCCAGCTTTAGAGTTAGTTCAACATAGAAATGACTCTGGTTCCAGACTGCCTCGGTTTATATTCTCTTCCATTTGCCAGCTGTGTGATTTTGGACAAGACATTCAATCTCTCTGTGCACTGGGTTCCTCATTTGTAAAAGAGAATAATACAATCTCTACCTCATAGGGACGTTGCCAGGATTAAGTGAATTAATGTGTAGAAGTGCTTAGAATACTGTTGATTAGATAGTAACACAATGTTAGCCATTATTATTGACTGACAATCTCTGCTATAACAGAAAATTTAAGAATTGAAATTAAAGTTAGCTATAGAGCAACAAGATTTTTTTCCTTTCCTCTTTGTTGGCAGTAAGATACAAAGAAATTAAAGGTGGCTCATGACTGTAATCCCAGAACTTTGGGAGGTGGAGGCTGGAGGACTGCTTGAATCCCAAGAGTTTGAGACCAGCCTGGGCAAGATAGTGAGACCCTGTCTGTATTTAAAAAAAAAAAAAAAAAAGTGATACTAATAAATTTCAGATGAAATGAACCAATTCCTCAAAAGACACAACTATCAAAGCTCACTCAAGAAATAGACAAACTGAATAGCCCTATATTTATTAAAGAAACAAACTTAAAAAAAAAAAGAAACAAACTTTATAAAATGCTTCCTACACATAAAACTCCAGGCCCAGATAGCCTCATTAAGGAATTCTGTCAGACATTAAACAAGAAATAGTATAAATTCTATATGAATTCTTCCAGAAAAATGAAAATACGTTCAAACTCACTTTATAAGCTCAGCATTACCCTGATTCCAAAACTAGACAAATAAATTACAGAAAAAGAAAACTACAGATCAATATCGTTCATAAACACAAACGCAGAAATTCTTTTTTTATTTTTTTGAGGCAGGGTCTCACTGTGTCACCCAGACTGGAGTGTAGTGGCGTGATCTTGGCTCACTGCAGCCTCTACCACCCAGACTCAAGTAATCTTCCCGCCTCAACCTCCCAAGTAGCTAAGACTACAGGCAAGCACCACCATGCACAGCTAATTTCTTTGTATATTTTGCAGAGGCAGGGTTTCACTGTGTTGCCCAGGCTGGTCTTGACCTCCTGGGCTCAAACAATCTGCCCATCCCAGCCTCCCAAAGTGCTGAGATGGTAGGCATCAGCCACTTGACATTTGTGTGGAGCTTGCAAAAATTCTTAACAAAAATTTAGCAAACTAAACACAACAATAAACAAACAAAATACTACTACATCATGACAGGTGTTTCTTTTGGCAAAAATGCAATATTTGCTTAATATTCAATAATAAAATAATTCTCCATTTAAAGTAATTCAACCAAGGAAGATTCCATAATTCACCATATAAACAACTAAAAAAGAATAACCATATGATCATCCCACAAGACACAGAGAAAGCATTTGAGAAAATCCAACATTAATCCTTGATTTTAAAATCTCAGGAAGCTAGGGAAGGGAAATCCCTCAACTTGATACGGGGAGTCTCCCAGTAACTTAAAGCTAACATCATACTTACTGAAACAAGGCAAAAGTTCTCTGCTACCACTTCTGTTCAAGTATTTAAAGCTTCTAGCCAGTTCAGTAAGTCAAGAAAAACAGACCGGGCACAGTGGCTCATGCCTGTAATCCTAGCATTTTGGGAGGCTGAGGCGGGTGGATCGTCTGAGGTCACGAGTTCCAGACTAGCCTGGCCAACATGGTGAAACCCCGTCTCTACTAAAAATGCAAAAAAAAATTAGCCGGGCATAGGGCCAGGGGCAGTGGCTCATGCCTGTAATCCTAGCACTTTGGAAGGCCAAGATGGGTAAATCATGAGTTCAGTAGTTTGAGACCGGCCTGGCCAACATGGTGAAACGACACTTATACCAAAAATACA
>NW_016109164.1:0-1561 GCF_001604975.1 Cebus imitator | reverse complement strand
TAAGACAGGGTCTCACTCTGTCACCCAGGCTGGAGTGCAGTGGTGTGACTATGGCTCACTGCAGCCTCAACTTCCTGAGCTCAGGTGATCCTCCTGCCTCAGCCTCAAGTAGCTGGGACTATAGGTGCAAGCCACCATGCCTGGCTAATTATTTTTTTTAAATTTTGTGTAGAGATGGGGGTCTCAATTTGTTGCCCACACTGGTCTTAAGCTCCTGGGCTCAGGCAATCTGTCCTCCCTGGCCTCCCAAACTGTTGAAATTAGGGGCGTGAATCACTGCAGCCAGCTACTTCATTTTTTAAGAACAAATAAAACTCCAAATCAAGGATCTGTACAATACATTCCACCTTCCTTGCAACCGTTTCTCAAAATTTGTCAATATATAACACATCTCTAAGAACATTCAAAAATCCCTGAAATACCTAAAAGAAAAAAAAAAAGGCCAAGCTTTATGACCTCAAAAAGGAAACTGTTAATAAAGGGGAAACAGGCAGTTAAGCTTTCTTATGAACAATTTATGTAAAGACAAAGATGCAGACATTTTTACATAGATTATTTCTTTGGTTACTCTCACATTAATAGTTATAATAAATGAAGCCACTTTTAAGTTGCAAAAGAGATATCAGGTGATGTGTTTGTAAACTCAGATCCAAATTTTGTGGCTGCAGAAATGGGTTAATAATCTGCTCTGCTACAGATTTATCCTTAACCAAAGAAATCCATCCCAACCCCCAACAAAAGGCACAGAAAGATCATTGACAGGATACAAAGCTGTCACTGTCAAAGAAAGACACACATACTTTTGGCCACAGATAAGTCTGGCAGCAGGCCAGAGAAATATGTAGAAACCCCTTTCAAACTAACATGCATCTCACACTCTCAGAAAAAATAGTTTTTTGTTCATTAAAATAACCTACCATCCCCTTTGCCCTCAATTTCAGATTTATAAAACAAAACAAAATGGCATTGTCTACCCCTCCCCAAGTGAATAGTATGGATCTAAAAATGTGAACTTTTGACCTTAGTTACCTGTTACCTAATGAGTATTTTTCTTTCTTTCCTTTTCTTTTTTTTTTTTGGAGACAGAGTTCCGCTCTGTTAATCAGGCTGGAGTACAGTGGCGTGATCTTGGCTTTCTGCAACCTCTGCCTCCTGGGTTCAAGCAATTCGCTTGCTTCAGTCTTCCTGATAGCTGGGGCTACAGGCACTGCCACCAAGCCCTGCTAATTTTTGTATTTTTAGTGGAGATGGGGTTTCACCATGTTGGTCAGGCTGGTCTCGAACTCCTGGCCTCAAGTGACCCACCCACCCTGGCCTCCCAAAGTGCTGAGCTTATAGATGTGAGCCACCGTGGGTCATCAATCTTTAGTTTTATGGTTAGTACATGCTGTGACCTAAGAAATCTTTGCTTACTATGTAATGGAGATATTTTTCTATGCATTCTTGGAAAGGTTTTTTGGTTTTAGTTTTTTTTTTGAGACGGAGTTTCGCTCTTGTTACCCAGGCTGGAGTGCAATGGCGCGATCTCGGCTCACCGCAACCTCCGCCTCCTGGGTTCAAG
>NW_016109163.1:3828-5472 GCF_001604975.1 Cebus imitator | reverse complement strand
AAAAAAACAAAAAACCCAGGAAATTAATATGACTTAAACCCACCATTCCCACCCCTGCTTCCTAAATTAACCCCAAACTGGATTAGAGAGTAAGAAATCTTTCTTAATTGCTTGTTAGGGATGAAGCCACAAGTAACAGAACACAGACCATAAGCATACCTTTACTAAAGAACTCAGAAAAGCCCATCTCAGGGAAATGAGGTTGAAAGCTGTTGGAAATAGATGCTCAGTGCAGCAAAGAAAAATTAGCACTGAGACAAAGGATCTTTCAGCAATGCAATTTTTACTTCCTGGACTGCAGGAAGGGTACCCTTGCTAGGCATCTTGCCGTGAGAGGATAATAAACAAAGGAAAACACACAACTTTATCCCTTGTGCATTTGGGGTCATCCTTGCTGCTGTATCTGATCTCTGTTGGCTGGAGTCAAACCTTACAATTTAAACTAAAACCCGACTGGCTAACAACTTAAAACTTTTCTAAACAGGTAAA
Source organism: Cebus imitator (assembly GCF_001604975.1). Taxonomy (NCBI): domain Eukaryota; kingdom Metazoa; phylum Chordata; class Mammalia; order Primates; family Cebidae; genus Cebus; species Cebus imitator. The sequence goes on along the minus strand of NW_016109163.1, from coordinate 4,983 downwards.
AGCAATGGAGAGCTGGGACGTGGCTGTAAGCACGTCCAGCTCAGATATTTTGGTTAAAGTACAAGGACATAGAATATACTACGTGCCAGTAAGCATGGCATGTCTGACAGCTACGTAGGACAGGGCTTAACAAAGGTATTAGCACACTTACTCTTTAACAAGAAAGGAAACTTAAAAGAGGAACTTTTCTACTTCCCACAAAAGCCCATTAGTAGTGGAAAGCAACCTGCTACCAATATAGTTCAGCTCCAATAGAGCTGCCGTGAAGCTAACTTGTGCCTGTATTGGAAATAAAGCTATTATCTATCAAGAGTCTCCTAAATGTCTTTAAGTCAAATCCCTGGAACAGCCTAGCAAGGCAGCCATTACTGTCCATGTTTTACAAATGAGAACAAGGGACACAGGAAGGCTAATCAGCCAGTCCATGGAAAAACATCATGAACCTGAATGGCAGTGTCAGAAATATAAAACTTCAGGGAATGAGCTCCAGCCAAAGGCAGAGAGATGAGGACATTGAGGTATGCATGCACCCTCATGGCTCTAAGATGGTCCCTTCACCTTCTGCGAAAGGGAGGACAGATGGAGAGAACAGCTGATCAGGGCCTTGGCTCTGAGGGCCCCTGCTTGCCCCAAATCCTAGCCCTGTTGTCAGAGGCGCTGGAACCAGTGCAATTCCATCTTGAACAGGGACTGGGTAAAATAAGGCTGAGACCTGCTGGGCTGCATTTCCAAATGATTAAGGCATTCTAAGTCACAGGATGAGACCGGAGGCTGGCACAAGATACAGGTCATAAAGACCTTGCTGACAAAACAACTTGCAGTAAAGAAGCCAACCAAAACCAAGATGGCAATGAGTGACCTCTGGTCATCCTCACTGCTACGCTTCCATTAGCACCATGACAGTTTACAAACGCCACGGCAACGTCAGGAAGTTACCTTCTATGGTCTAAAAGGGCAAGCAGAAGGAATCCACCCCTTGTTTCACATATAATCAAGAAACAACCATAAAAATGGGCAACCAGTGGCCCTAGGGGCTGCTCTGTCTGTGGAGTAGCTCATCATTTTTTTTTTTTTTTTGAGACGGAGTTTCACTCTTGTTACCCAGGCTGGAGTGCAATGGCGCGATCTCGGCTCACCGCAACCTCCGCCTCCTGG
>NW_016109163.1:0-1948 GCF_001604975.1 Cebus imitator | reverse complement strand
AAAAAAAAAAAAAAAAAAGAGCAGGAACCTGGGTGTCAAATGAAGCCAGAGAGCAAGTCAGGGCTCACCTGTGGCTTCTGGTGGAGGCTCAAAAGATTCCCAGTGTCAGCATGTGTACATGTGAGTATGTGCATATAGGTCCACACACAGACACACTCACTCATGAACATTCATTGAGCATTGATATGTCATCCTGGGTGCTGAAAGGTGGAAGAATATGCCACCCTAAAATATGCCACTTTGGCACAGAGATTATTTTTAGCTAAAGGCACTGAAAAAACCAAACCCTCAGGTACAAGAAGGGCAGTCTAACCTCCCCTTTTCTTCTTGAAAGCAGGAAACAAAATTCCTTATAAAAGATCCCCTCCCTGTAGCAGGAAGGAACATTATCACCAGAAATGTGGACACAGGCCAAGAGAAATCTGTTCAGACCTTGTTAAAACAACTGATCTTCTTTTAGTCTCTCCATTGACTTCAGCTATTTTTCCACAATTGCCTTTCCTTGTTGAACCTCGTATATAAAGTCAGCCCTTGCCAATTCTCTGGGTCTTCATTTTCTTACGGAGGTTCCCACGTGCTTGCAAAACCGTGTGCTTTTCTCCTGTAGGCTCATGTCAACTTCATTCTCAGGCCCAGCCAATGACCCTAAGAGGCTATAGGTAAAGTTTACAACATACAACACCTCCCCTACAACACCATGCTAGTGCCCTTAACAATATTATTTTCTTTAATCTCTTTTATGTTACAATGCAAACTTAAATTAAGTTCCTTTTTTCTTTTTTTTTTTTTTTTTTACTAAATCGCTTACTTAGTCTGCCTTTTTTTTTTTCTACACATTTTTCTTTTTGAAACGAGTTTCACTCTTATTGCCTAGGCTGGGGTGTAATGGCGCCATCTCGGCTCACTGCAACCTCCGCCTCCTGGGTTCAGGCAATTCTCCTGCCTCAGCCTCCNTTTTTCTTTTTGAAACGAGTTTCACTCTTATTGCCTAGGCTGGGGTGTAATGGCACCATCTCGGCTCACTGCAACCTCCGCCTCCCGGGTTCAAGTGATTCTTCTGCCTCAGCCTCCCGAGTACCTGGGATTACAGGCATGCACCACTATGCCTGGCTAATTTTGTATTTTTAGTAACGATGGGGGTTCTCCATGTTGGTCAGGCTGGTCTCGAACTCCCGACCTCAGGTGATCTGCCCGCCTCAGCCTCCCAAAGTGGTGGGATTACAGGCATGAGCCACCTTGCCCGGACTTCATTATTTATTTATTTATTTATTTATTTAGAAACAAGGTCTTGCTCTGTCGCCCAGGCTGGAGTGCAGTGGCTGGAGTGACTGCAACCTCCACCTCCCGGGTTCACTCTGCATTTTTCCCATCAGAATATAATAATGACTTGAAACACAATGGATTATATTTGTCCTCATGTGGTTTCAAACTAACTTTATTTAAATAAACTGCATTCCCTTACTTATCTTGTTTCTTTAAAAAAAAGTCAAACCTTCAGAAGGAATACGATAAGCACTTGCCTAACCCCATCTAGGCACATCAATTTCTAATACTTTGCACACATGTGCACACATATGTGTACATATATACATATGCACACATGTGTGTACGTATATACATATGCAGTATTATTTCTATTTTTGTAGGGCCATTTGAAAGTAAGTTGTGGACATCAATGATTCAATCATGTCAATCACCCCTAAATACTTCTGCAGTATTACTTAAAAACAAAAACAGTGTTCTATAAAACAACACCATTATTATACTCAAGAAATGTCACCTCTTCGCAATATTATTTTGTACTTAATCCAAATTGAAACTTTATGAATCATCTCCATACCATTCATAGTTATTATTTTCTTGTCAATTCACAATAGCTGTTGTGTGTCTCTGAGGACCCCCTCCCTCTTCTCTCTTATGACACTGATTTTTTTTTTTTTTTTTTTTT
>NW_016109162.1:3475-5472 GCF_001604975.1 Cebus imitator | reverse complement strand
AAAAAAAAAAAAAAAAAAAAAAAAAAAGATTCAACTGAACAAATATACATAAAAATTATATTCTTTTCAATTGACTTGGAAACTTTTTTTTTTCTTTTCTTTTCTTTTCTTTTTTTTTCTGTTCTCTGAAGGAATGAATTGAACCAAAGACTTGGAAACGATTTATAGTCATTCAGATATCCAATGTTATATTGGCGTTCAGCCTTCTTGGGTTCTTTTCTCACATTTTAACCCTACACTTCAGGAAAAAGCATGGGGTTCAGTAATCTGGCATGAAGCTTAAATGGCAGATTAACAAAAAGTCAGTAAGAGGAAGCAAGACATGGCTTTACTCACCCACTTCTTACAAAAAACCACATAGGAGAGCCAAAGTTGAACATCATCCTGCAAGAAAAGCAATGCAGTAAGCTACTTGAATTTGACCTTTATATATAATATACCTTTATATTAATTAATTTTGATAAAAACCAGATTTCTTGATGATAAAGTAGAGTACTGTGGAAAGAAGAAAAAAGGAAAAAAAAAAAAGATTTCAAGCTGGGTGCAGTGGCTCTCACCTGTAATCCCAGCACTTTGGGAGGCTGAAGTGGGCAGATCAGCTTTGGTCAGGAGATCAAGACCAGCCTGGCCAACACAGTGAAACCCCACCTCTGCTAAAAATACAAAAATTATTGGGAGGCCGAGGTGGGTGGATCACTTGAGGTCAGGAGTTCAAAACCAGCCTGGCCAATATAGTGAAACCCTATCTCTACTAAAAATATAAAAAAATTAGCCAGGCGTGGTGGCAGACGCCTGTAACTCCAGCTACTGGGAAGCTGTGACAGGAGAATCACTTGAAACCAGGAGATGGAGGTTGCAATGAGCTGAGATCATGCCACTGCACTCCAGTCTGGGCAAAAGAGCAAGGCTCCATCTCAAAAAAAGATAATTAGCCAGGCATGGTGGTATGTGCCTATAATCCCAGCTACTAGGGAGACTGAGGCAAGAGAATCACTTGAACCTAGGAGGCAAAGGTTGCAGTGAGCCACCAAGATCATGCCACTGCACTCCAGCCTGGGTGACAGAGCAAGACTCCAACTCAAAAAAAAGAAAAAAAAGCCGGGTGCAGTGGCTTGGGCCAATAATCCCAGCACTTTTGGAGGCCGAGGCAGGTGGATCGCTTGAGGGAAGGAGTTTGAGACCAGCCTGGCCAACATATTGAAACCCTGCCTCTACTGAAAATACAAAAATTAGCCAGGCGTGATGGCTTGTGCCTGTAGTCCTAGCTACCGGGGAGGCTCAGGCAGAAGAATTGCTTCAACCTGGGAGGCAAAGGTTGCAGTGAGCCAAGATCATGCCACTGCAGTGAGCCAAGATCATGCCACTGCACTCCAGCATGGGGGACAGAGAGAGATTCTGTCCCAAAACAAACAAACAAACACCAGATTTCAGAAGATTCAGTGTGTTACCATAACCCTCAGCCTATCTGGCTCTTTCTCACAGAGGCCTTAGATCTTTTAACTATGATAATTCAACCTTTCCCCCAACTTCTACTCACAATGCTCCAAAAAAACTGTTATCTATCCAGTTTCGTTCAACGTAGTTCTTAAAGGATCTCAATCTGGGATAGCAATATAAAATTTGTCATTCCCAAGAATCCAAAATACTTCTCATATAATATGTCCAATTCCAAAGACTCCTATAATTCCAGCACTTTGGAAGGCTGAGATAGGCAGATCACTTGAGCCCAGGAGTTGGAGACCAGCCTGAGCAGCATGGCGAAACCCTATGTCTACCAAAAATACAAAAATTAGCCAGGCATGGTGGCACACACCTGTGATCCCAGCTACTTGGGAGGCTGAGGTAAGAGAGTCGATTGAGCCTGGGAGGCAGAGGTTGCAGTGAACCGATATCACTCTAGCTTGGGCAACACAGTGAGACTCCATCTCAAAAAAAAGAAAAGAAAAAGGGGCCGGGCGCGGTGGCTCACGCCTGTAATCCCAGCACTTTGGGAGGCC
>NW_016109162.1:0-940 GCF_001604975.1 Cebus imitator | reverse complement strand
TCAATGCAACCTCTACCTCATGGGTTTAAGCGATTCTCCTGCCTCAGATTCCCAAGTAGCCTGGGAAGACCCCATCTCTACAAAAATAAGAAAATTAGCCAGGCGTGCTGGCACAAGCCTGTAGTCCTAGCTACTTGGGGGTCGAGGCAGGAGGATCACCTGAGCCCAGAAGTTCAAGGTTGCAATGAGTGATGGTCATACCACTGCACTCCAGCCTGGGCAGGAGTGAGTGTTTTATCTGAAAAAATGCATATATATATTTTTTGATATAATATGGTCTTTGCTCATTTTGAGTGAGCAATCTATTCATAGGACCTCTTCCAAAAACAGTATCTTAGCCAAGGTTCACATATTGTTTGTTCAGCTGTCTTTTTAAATCTAAGCTCAAAATTTCTAGTCTTTTTTTACTTTTTTTTTTTGAGACGGAGTTTTGTTCTTGTTGCCTAGGCTGGAGTACAATGGCACGAACTTGGCTCACTGTAACCTCCACCTCCCAGGTTCCAGGGACTCTCCTGCCTCAGCCTCCTCAGTAGCTGGGATGACAGGTACCCACCATCACACCTGGCTAATTTTTGTATTTTTAGTAGAGACAGGGTTTCCCCATGTTGGCTAGGCTTGTCTCAAACTCCTGACTTCAGGTGATCTGCCCACCTCAGCCTCCCAAAATGCTGGGATTACAGGCATGAGCCACCACACCCAGGCAAAACTTCTAGTCTTACAGACATTTCATCTTTTTATTGGTTCTTTTGGAATCCTGATTCCATCATCCAATATATTAGCTATTTTCCCCCATCAGAAAATTGGTCTGCCAAGTTTTATCTTTATTCAAACTATCCATGCATTTACAAGATGAAAAACTCTTGCAGCACACCTCTTTGCAAGTAGATAGACAACAGATAAACAAGCAGTAACTTTTCAATTATCTCTTTTTTTTTTTTTT
>NW_016109161.1:3511-13376 GCF_001604975.1 Cebus imitator | reverse complement strand
TGGCTCCAATCGCCAGCCAAAAGGGCACCCGGACCGGTGTATTTTGTACGGCGCACCGGAGAACCGCTGCTCCGTGGCGCCGACAAAGCAGCCGCTCAGGGCAAAGCAGCGGCGCCGGCGGGCACAGCCACGCTGGCCAAAACAGCCGCGCTGGCGACCGTGGAGCCCCTCCACCTGGGAATTTCCTCGTCTGTGGGCAATAAAAATGCGGCGTCCACTCACCCTCTGCGCTTTCACTGGGAGCTGCAATCCTGGGCTGTTCCTAAACGGCCATCTTGGATCCTCTTTAAGAGTCTTATATCTCCTCAGTATTATCACAAACCACCTTGTTAGATTTTAAATTAACTAATTTTAACCCAATTTAAATTAAAAACTGCTCACAGTCCCAAGCAAGCAATACTACTGCACATTACACTCATATTTTAGGAACATGTGCTTCCCCTCATATCCCCAAACTGACAATGCATCTGTGAATTACATTCCATTATCTGAATTTATAACACTCAAAATCTTATGCTCTTTCGCTGAACAAGAACATGAATATACCTGTAGTCTGAAAATACTTCATGAACTCTGAAGTGATTCTCTAGGGAGGAATTTGACTAGTCACCAGCATACCAATATCCCCAATATGTAAACAAATTTATTTTACTCCTTTCAACTCAAAGATCTCATTGCATCATGTACTTGGTAAATTGTTACATGGGTGTGAACAATAATCCTTGTTTGTGTAAATTCTTACAAGACTTGTGGTTAAGTAACCCTAGTAGTGCTTCCTTCGGAATGACCACCATCTAGCCGATACATTGTTCTTACTTTTTAATGAAAGCATCTATATTCTTGCCTTACTTCAATTAAAAAATAAACCGATGCAAAACCACCCAACCTTTATTTAATCGAGACAAAGTAAAAGATGTGTTTAGTGATGGTGCATAAATACGGCAGACTCATCAGATTTTTCACAGGTCCTCTCTTTTTCTCCCTGGAAACTATTTGTATATGAGAAAAATTGGACCACAATTAGATGCTGTTGAGTCCTTATTTCAAACATTCAAATTTTTGTTTGATAGACTACTCTGACTTAAAAGCCTTAACTAGTAACATATAAAGGTGCTTAAAAGCTCCAGAGTTAGTATCGTCTTCTAGGGTACCAAACATGTTACTTTTCAGAAAACTATGGTGGCAGCTGAATTTGTGCAAATGCATTTGGGAGCACTTTATCACTTTATAGCTATTGGGGAACTGGTGGACTGAAATGGTGACATTTTCTATACTCCAATTTTCTCATTGGTAATTAGCAGGATGACAAGTCATAATTTCATGGTAATTCTGCACATCCCCGGAAAAGAGAGGATGTGGCGGCTGCGGTTCCTCTTTTGTCCCCTCCCAGAATTGTCTGGCGCTTCAATCCTTCCCTGGCTGCGGTCAGCAGGAGCCACTTGGCGGTGCAGATGGGCTCCGGGTATAGCGGACACGGCAGGCTCTAAGGTGGCGCCCAGGGGCCAAGGGGAGCCTTGCCTACCGTGACTGCCACTGGGACTCACGTTTCTCTCCTGAGAGCCGGACGAGACAGCTCCAGTTCCAAGCTGCAGCAGCAGGAGCAGCAGCCAGGAGACAGCAAAAGCCCGAGCTGTCGGGAGTCGGACAGTGAGGGGTCTTGTGGGAGGGTCTACGCAGGACGCCCAGCTGTTGGGGCCCCGGGGCCAGGCCTGAAGCTGTAGCGGGGCGACCACTTCACAGGTCGATGTCAGCGCGCAATCCCCGGATTTTATGTTTCCTATAGTTAAATTGTATTCCATTGTGTGTATACACCGCGTATGCTCTATCCATTTACGCCTTGATGAAAACTAAGATTGATTCCATATCTGGGCTACTGTCAATCGAGCCATAATAAACATGGTAGTGCAGATATCTCTTTTATACACTGATTTTTATTTCCTTTTAACATACACTCAATAGTGGAACTGCTGGATTATATGGTAGTTTCATTTTTAGGTTTTGGTTTTTGTTTTGAGAAATCTGCATAGTTTTCCCTGAAGATTTCTAAAAAATAAATGAATAAATAAATCTAAAAATGTTCTAAATTTACATTCACAGCAACTGTGTATAAGTGTTCCCTTTTCTCCACATCCTCATCAAACCTTATTTTTTTTTTCTTTTGGTCTTCTTGTGGCCATTTTAAATGGGGTGAGGAACGACCTCGTGGTTTTGGATTGCATTTTCCAGAAGATTAGTGATGTTGGCCATTTCCTTAGGTCTTTTTTGGGAAAATACCTATTCAGATCTTTTGCTCATTCTTTAGTTTCATTTTTTCAATCTTTATTGGTGTTGAGTCCTTATATATTTTGGATATTAACTCCTTGTCAGATGTACACAATTTCTATTATTTTACAGGATGTGTTTTTACTGTTAATAGATTTCTATGCTGTCCAGCAGCTTTTATTTTAATATTTTATTGATATTAATTTTTCTGTTTTCTGACTTGATACAGGGTAAGAGTTTTCCCTCAGCTTCATAGGTTATCTGTCGTCTATCTCACTGTTTCTAAGAGTTTTTCTTCTTTTTTGTGTCATGCAGATTGATCATTATCCTTTTTTAAAGACTTATTTTATTTATAATTGACACATAATAATTGTACATATTCTGGGGTACAGTGTGATGTTTCAAGTATATACTGTACAATGACCCAATCAGGGTAATTTGCATATCTAGCACTTTAAACATTTTTTTGTGCTAATAAAATTTGAAATCTTCTCTTCTAGCTGTGTTAGAATAAACAGTACATTATTATTAGTTATAGTCACCCTACTGTGTAATAGAACACCAGAATTTACTCTCCGTCTAACTGTAACTTTGGAACTTTGATAAACCTCTCCCCATTCCTTCATCCCTTCACTCTCCATAGCCTCTGGTAACCACCATTCTACTCTTCTATGAGATCAACTTTTTTCGATTTCACATATGAGTGATATCATGTGGTTTTACTTCTTTCTGTGACTGGCTTATTTCACATTACAGAATGTCCCCTGGGTTCATCCATCTTGACATAAATGACAGAAGTTTATTCTGTTTTATTACTGAACATTATTTGTGTGTGTGTGTATGTATAACATTTTCTTCAATCATCTGTAGATGGCCACTTATACACTGTTGATAAGAATGTAAGTTTGTACAAACCTTAGGGAAAAAAGCATGGAGGTTTTTCAAGAAATTATAAATAGAGCTGCCATATACACATGACCCAGCAATTCCACCAGTGGATACATATCAAAAGGAAATAAAAATAGTAAGTCAAAAAGATAATTGAACTTTCACATTTATTGAAGCGGTACTCACAATGACCTAAACCATTATTTAAGTATTTCTCAATTTATGTTTTTTGACTTATTACACTCTAAACTTTGATAAAATTCATGTGTTGTTTACAATTTCTGAAACTTATGATTCACCAATTCTTTAAATATTGCCTTCCTGTTTATAGTCTACAGAATAAAAGTTTTTTATTTTTTCTCATCTAATCTTCACATATAAGTAAATATATTTGCATTTTGTATTAACATGCCTTCTATAAAGCATATGACTACATTAATTGTACTCAGCATTTCAGTTTACTAGTCCTCCCATCAGCTCAGTCTATTTTATTATGTAATTTGTATGATATACATTCTTTTACTACATTTTTAATAGTTTATTTTCTTTTTTCTTTTTTTTTTTTTGAGATGGAGTTTCGCTCGTTACCCAGGCTGGAGTGCAATGGCGCGATCTCGGCTCACCGCAACCTCCACCTCCTGGGTTCAGGCAATTCTCCTGCCTCAGCCTCCTGAGTAGCTGGGACTACAGGCACGCGCCACCATGCCCAGCTAATTTTTTGTAGTTTTAGTAGAGACGCGGTTTCACCATGTTGACCAGGATGGTCTTGATCTCTTGACCTCGTGATCCACCCGCCTCAGCCTCCCAAAGTGCTGAGATTACAGGCTTGAGCCACTGTGCCCGGCCTAATAGTTTATTTTCTATTTGCCTCTTTTCCAGATACAACTTGACAAGCTCATAGATTTTCTTCACATTATTTTCATTTTTTTTGTTTTTCACTATATTGCAAACATTTGAATATAAAACCTCATATCTGAGTTTTATGTGCCTTATTGTTTAATCTAATCTAATGGTTCACACTTGTAGCTTCTCTCTCTTTGTGCAACATAATTTACAATTTATTTATCACATACAGAAGACAGCACACTCTGTATGCCAGCAGGCAGCTTATCCATGTATATTCCATGTGCCTTGTCAGGAGTGAACAACCTAAAAAGATCTGACATCTTTGTGATCAGATGCATCTGAATGGAGCACTGGCCACTTAGGTTGATACTTCTTTGGATCAATACTTTTATTTACTTCTGGTCTTGGAAGTTTCCATAATTTTAACTATACTAGGCATTTTGTGAATTTTTGAAACTTTTTATTTATTTATTTATTTATTTATTTTTGAGATGGAGTCTCGTTCTGTTGCCCAGGCTAGAGTGCAATGGCACTATCTCGACTCACTGCAGCCTCCACCTCCCAGGTTCAAGCCATTCTCCTACCTCAGCCTCCCCGGTAGCTGGGATTACAGGTGCCCGACGATGTGCTCGGCTAATTTTTGTATTTTTAGTAAAGACAGGATTTCACCATCTTGGCCAGGCTATTCTTGAACTCTTGACATCGTGATCCACCTGCCTCAGCTTCCCAAAGTGCTGAAATTACAGGTGTGGGCCACCACGCCCGGCTGAATTCTTGTAATTTCTTGATAATTTTAGCTATCTGCATTAAGTTTTTAAAGCATGTTATTTTCTTGAAAAGCAGAAATATCAACAGTTGCATACATGAATAAAACATTTTACAGAGATTTGCTATGGCATAGATCGCCTCCTCATAAGAAATTGCAAAATGAGTACAATACTGTCTATACAAGAGAGCGGTATTTCTTCATTTGAAATACCGCTCTCTTGTATAGACAGTATTGTACTAATTTGTAGAATGTGATTAACTTTTTACCATTAGAAAATTAATGATAAATTATGCACACATTTCTGAAATATTTTACTGCAGGTAGTAGGATGGTCAGAATCATTGTTGCCTTTAACCTAATAATAATGTGGGAAAAATATTTACCTGAATTCAGATCTTTCAGCTTCAATTGCCATTCTACCTCATTAGCAAGCACTTCCCTAACTCCATATAAGGTATCATTTGAATTTTTTAATTCAGAATTTTTTTAAAGAGTGTTTTTAAAAATGTTATAGTGTTTTTATTGCAATTGAGGACATTTGCAATAAATATCTTGAGTTTGAGATCATGGTTAAGTATTCCTTTTGTACTAGAAATCAGATTTCTCTGATCTAACTCCATTGCCTGCAATAATACTTAGGAAAACTACAAATGCCAGCACACTATTTCAATACTGTACACAGTTGTTCATATGTAACTATGTCATTAGCTATGAAACAAACCAAATATAAAAGTTGAACAAATAATACAAATCGACACATTATTCACAGAAAAAAAAAACAATAAAAGACTAATTTTCTACAATATGTCACCTTTTCATTAGTTCTTCAATGATATTTTTAGGCTATTTCAAGTAGAAGAGGTTGTTTAGGTTCTAAAAGGCATAAACAAGGATGAATATAGTCAGATTGGTTTTTATGAGCTTTTGATGTTTCTTTTGCTGTGTGTTTTACTGTGACTATATAGAGACAGACAAATGTACATTTAAGTCATCAGTGGTTACATGAGTTTTGCTCATGTGGCTTTTTGCTTATATGGATGTTGTAAATGGCAAGATAAAATCATGAAGTTTGATAAACTCACCTGTGCCCTGTAAACTTTAGTCCACTTACTGCATAACTTTATTCAGTCATTATTTATTAGTTTAAAATATGGTTTTAAAAAGCTGCAACCCAAACTTGATTTGACAATTTTGAATCAGAAAAGGGTAAACTGTGACACAGTTCCTCTGGGCCACAGACTCTTTGGGGGAGAAAAGTTATGCAATAAAATAAAATAAAATAAGAGTTTCCAAACTCTGTTTCTAAAAAAGCTTGAGTTTTCCTCTGTGATTAACATTCACTCTACAGTCCCTTTTACCCAAGGCATGGTTTCTAAGTCATCTTTGAAGGTTTCATTTCTGGGAAGTTTTCAGCAAACCTATCTTATGCTTTGTCACAGTTGGTTTGTTTTTGTTTTGGAAAAGGTGAACATCTTGAATTGGGTATGGATTGATTCTTTTCAAGCCTACACATGTTCACTGAAGCGGAAGCTGAAGCTGAATCGGAGTTTTCATCCTTCACCATCCTTCCCCCAGATCCTCTCTTTTTATTCCCAAAGTATCTTCTTTTTTTCCCAACATATCCTCTCCAACATCTTCTGACTTTTCTTGCTGTCAGTAATTTCAGAATAAACATGCAGAAGCATCATCTTTTTAAAAGTTCCTTCACTTCCAATAGGCTCTGTATGTTTCCAGCTCTATCTTTATAGTCTGTATTCTCTAAACTATATTTTACTCATACTTTCTTTAATTATTTTCTTATTTTTCACTTTTTTTTCTCCTTACTTAGTGTTGGACCAGTAAACAATTCATCTTTCTTAGCAAGGCAGAGGTGAGCTCAAACTTGCTGTGGCTCACAGCCATCACAGGTATCACTGCCAGGGTGAATGAATGTGAAAGGGTAAAACCAGTCTCTCCAATTTTCACTTCATGTCTATGCTCAAGGATATAAGGGTCACATTTAGTTTTTAGCTGAACCATCAGTTTTCCATGAACAGTAGTTCGACTTTGACTGCCTTGATCTACAATGATATAACTTTGTAAGTCATGATCAAAGTAAATTTCTGCATGAAACTGACACCAACTTCATGGATTCAGTCTATGCTCTACATCATTTTCTCATCCAATTGTAGCAGGTTTTGCAGCAGTAATAATAGAGAGTGATCCTGTATGCAACACGGGTTATCTAACAATTACTCTAATATATGAGGGTCAATTTGTTTTCTCATTGTCCTCTTCAGTATCTTCTGCACTGACATAGCTGTCACCGGTAATGTGAGAAGGGGCTGCGCTGGGGCCTGTGAAGCCAGAAGCAAAGGGAGTGAAGGCAGCAATAGGCAGCCTCATCCTGGCTGGCTGCTGTGACCAGTGCCAGGATCCCCCAGCAACGCATTGCCTGGAGCCAGGCAGGGCTGTGGGCCACTACTAAGGGAAGGGGTAATAGCCTTGCCCAATCTGCAGGGTCTGGAAACCAGAAAACTCCTGGGAACTATTACATCTTCCCCAGCTACAGAAACAACAAGAGGAGTGATGGAGAAGTCACGAAACCAGATGTGTTCTGGCCTTTCACAGGTTAAACCAGAAACAGTAGTCAAGAGAGTTAAATTTACATATGGCTAGATATGGCCTGCTGATTACTCTTAATTTTTTTCCACATTTATTGAGCTATGACTTACACATTGAAAAGTGCATATATTTAGGGTGTACAACAGAGTGCTTTGAGATGTGTATACATCTTTAAATTATCTCAGTTAAGTTAGTTTACACATCTATCTCCTTGAATAGGTACATTATCCATTTCTGTGTGTGTGGTGAAACATTTCTTGTATGTTTTTGGAAATAATGGCTGTTTAGATATTTTGCCCAGTTAATCAGAGAATTGTTTTTTGTTTTGTTCTGCTGTGAGGTTTTTCTTTTATTTTTTAATTGATTATTATTACATATATATTGTATAGCAACATATTATCCTACATATGGTTTACAAGTATTTTCTCATCCCATATATTGCCTTTATATTTTGTTGTTTTCCTTTTTTTTTTTTTTTTTTTTTTTTTTTTTTTTTTTTTTTTTTTTTTTTTTTTTTTTTTTTTTTTTTNTCTCCTGCCTCAGCCTCCCGAGTAGCTGGGATTACAGGCACGCGCCACCATGCCCAGCTAATGTTTTTGTATTTTTAGTAGAGACGGGGTTTCACCATGTTGACCAGGATGATCTCAATCTCTTGACCTCGTGATCCACCCGCCTCGGCCTCCCAAAGTGCTGGGATTACAGGCTTGAGCCACTGCGCCCAGCCTAAAACAAAAAAAAAATTTTAAAAATTAGGCAGGCATGGTGGCATGCCTGTAGTCTTAGCTGCTCAGAAGACTGAGGTGGGAGGATCACTGGAGCCAAGTTCAATGCTGCGGTGAACTGTGATAGTGGCACTGCACTCCAGCCTGGGCCAACTGCAATTTTCTAACTGGGTAAAAGATAAAAGATTTTCTCTCTCTCTTGACTATTCTAGACATGCTTTGCTCACAGTGATGCTCTAGTTATTTTCATTTTCCTTACCACTACCATCACATTCTTACAGTACAGTCACTCTTGATGTAAATTTACATATTCTTCACTGTTTTTCAAATATTTTTAGTTTATACTGTGGGCACTTCTGGACAAAAAGTCCTATATGGTCTTATAGTACCACTGTCTGAATGAAGAAACAATCAACCCTGCGAACAAGCGAAGCTAGCCAAATGAAGCAACCAGAAGTCACCAGTGTTATAAATAAATCACTCAATTTAAAAAATACAATTTTTTGGGCCGGGTGCAGTGGCTCACTCCTGTCATCCCAGCACTTTGGGAGGCAAAGGTGGGTGGATCACAAGGTCAGGAGTTTGAGACCAGCCTGACCAACATGGTGAAACCCCATCTCTACTAAAAATACAAAAATTAGCCAGGCATGGTAGCACGCGCCTGTAATCCAGCTACACAGGAGGTTGAGGCAGAATCGCTTGAACCCAGGAGGCAGAGGTTGCAGTGAGCCAAGATCGCACCACTGCACTCCAGCCTGGGCAACAGAGCGAGACTCTGTCTCAAAACAAAACAAAAACACAATTTTCCATCATTAATTATTATATTTTATTGTAAAAAATAGAACTAAGAATGTTTTACATCTTCTTGTTACCTAGGTCTTTCTGTGGGTCTAATACGATTTTTAATCATAATTATCAACATTTCTTGCTGCACACTTTAAACTTACATGCACTATAAACAATATGTAGTATTAGTTACAGGTTACCAGCCCACTGCATACACTTAAAAGATATTACTTAATAGTCTCACACAGTAAATCCTGAACCATGGTTTTCCGAGAATAACTGCTTTCAATTTTCTTTCTTCTCTGAGAGATATATTCACAATACACTGTATGTATAATACCCTCCAATAATACCAGCTTCTTAAGGGTTGAACAGAATCTTACTCACCTTTGTGTCTTCCACAGAAAGTAATTTAACTTGGGGTTCAGTCATACAAGAGTGAGGAATAAATGGAGCACAAACGAGATGACTGAGTTACAACAGACAGAAAACAAAAAAATATCATACATAACCAGGTCTGAGCTTTCCAGTATATAATCCCTTCAAAATGCTGAGTTCTAAAAAGGAGAACTTTTAATTAACAAGAAGATGCTTCAAATAATTGTTAAACATGACAATAAAATATGCAAAACCTCAAGAGACAAAAAGAAAGACCCGAATGCTAAACTCCCATCACCTGGACTCCTTTGCTTTTTAGTAATGAGCTAACCTCTGACATCCACCTCCATTATAATTTTTGCGGGGACTAAGAATGTATTTCAGAGGTCCATGAAAATTGTTTGCAAACATTTACGTATACGTGCAGTTTTCTGAGAAAAGATGCAAATATTATTCTTTATTTATTTATTTTTTTTTTTGAGACGGAGTTTCGCTGTTGTTGCCCAGACTGGAGTGCAATGGCACGATCTCGGCTCACCGCAACCTCCGCCTCCTGGGTTCAAGCAATTCTCCTGCCTCAGCCTCCCGAGTAGCTGGGACTACAGGCACG
>NW_016109161.1:0-1096 GCF_001604975.1 Cebus imitator | reverse complement strand
GTCAAGTAGAGTAGAAAGCCTAGCTGAAACTGGAGATCACATCTGGGAATAGTCCCAATTGGGGTCTGTCTCTAGCAACACCCAGAAGATTGGGTTTTGGGCTGGAAAAGACAGATATTAGGGATTAGGGTACATGAGGAAGAAGAACAAAGGGTCAAGAATGTTGAAGGTACTGACAAGAGAGTGAGTGAAGTGATAAATTATGGGATACACACTAGATAGATGGTAATTAATTGGGTCAAAAGGGAGAAGTTAAGAGACCATGACTAAAGGAAATCTGAATTCAGTATAATAGGAAATAGGAAGTTTTGGTCAGATTGGATATTGGGGTTTAACATTTTAGAGTAGCAATAGTCCCTGGTGAGGCTGGATTTATAGTTGGGTTGTTCACATAAAATTAAAGTCTCATATGAGTAAGAAAGGGGATAAGATGAAGAAGAAAGCTATGAGGGACCCAAATCCTCAGTTAATGAGAATGGTGTGTGTGTGTGTGTGTGTGTGTGTGTGTGTTGGGGAAGCTGTAAAGAGCAGAGCAGAGGCAGAGGGCACAGTCCGGCAGAATGACCCCCAGGTATAGGGGTTTTTGCCTGAAGATGAAAACAATGGAAGTTAAGACAATGCCGACTTCACCTTCTGTCACAAGGAACATAAGAGATCAGTTTCAATTCAATTCAGCAAAAAATAAAACAAGTATCCATCCTGGACAAACACCAGGAGCTGTGCTAAGCATTAGAGACCCAGAAGTGAACAAGACAGGCCCAATTTCTGCCTCATAGAGCTCAGAGTTATGGAGAGAATGACAGTAAAGAACTGATTTCCATTGTGAGGGTCCCCATCACAGTGAGTTTCAGGATCTCCAAGCTTAGCCCAACCACAGCCCTACAGAGACAGAGAAATCAAGGTGAAGAAGAAGCTATGGGACTTGCCTTTGATTATGCAAGTATCCCCAGCCACACTAGGAGGCATTCTTTTTTAAAAATTTAATTTAGGCCGGGCGCGATGGCTCAAGCCTGTAATCCCAGCACTGTGGGAGGCCGAGGCGGGTGGATCACAAGGTCAAGAGATCGAGACCATCCTGGTCAACATGGTGAAACCC
>NW_016109160.1:4366-5484 GCF_001604975.1 Cebus imitator | reverse complement strand
GTGATCTCAGTGCAGTGCAACCTTCACCTTCCAGTTTTAAGCAATTCTCCTTCCTCAGCCTCCTGGATAGCTGAGACTACAGGTGCATGCCAGCATGCGCAGCTAACTTTTTGTATTTTTAGTAGAGATGGGGTATCACCCTGTTAGACAGGATGGTCACAATCTCCTGATCTCAAATCTGCCTACCTCGGCCTCCCAAAGTGCTGGGATTACAGGCATGACCCACGAAGTGTGGCCCAGACTCTTTATTTTAATAAGACATGCCAATCATCCTGATGTGTACCAAAGTCTGAGGACATCAAAACAGTATTATATTACATAGGATTTTCTTTTTGAGAAGCACTAAAAAATCTGTAATCTATAACCTACATATTTGGAATTTCATCTGATTATTTTGTATATGTTCATGTATATATCCATATCATACATTTTGTGCGTGTGTTTCAAAATGGTACAATGATCTTTGCAAAGCCAACAGTCCAGAAGTATTCATTCATTTATGTAGTTTACTACCAAGACTCTACAACCTACATCAGAGGAAGTGCTCAATAAGTATTTACCAAAGTAGTAAATACCACTTATTTCTTTCCAACTAGGAGATATGCTATGTTTCATTAGAAAATGAAAATTTAAATTCTCAGACTTAGAAAATGACTGGTACTGTAATGGTAAAATGTAGCCATCCTAGTCAGTATTAATTGTAGCTAATCCATAATCCAAAACAGCCTCAGTGAAAAAGGTTTTACAAATACACCAAACAGTGCCAACACTTTGATAAATCAGTGAGTCAAGCACAGACTGCAATAAATATACCTCTCTAGCTACAAGTTTAGCCTGAATAACTTGGTTTCTACAAATAATACCAGCACACATACACCAGTTAAAGTCTGCCAGTGCCTGAATTTCACATCCTCTCCTTTCTTCCAAGAATGTGCCTACTCAGCATAGCTCTTCCTTAGTAAATTAAGCAAAAACAAATCAATTTTGTCTTTTTATCTTAGGTATGGAAAAAGGCAACTTCTTGGCCGGGCGCAGTGGCTCACGCCTGTAATCCCAGCACTTTGGGAGGCCGAGGCGGGTGGATCACGAGGTCAAGAGATCAAGACCATCCTGGTCAA
>NW_016109160.1:0-1601 GCF_001604975.1 Cebus imitator | reverse complement strand
CTCCCTGACCCCCATATATCCAAAGAGTCACCTCATAAAGAAGAGATCAGACTGACATTTGATGGGTATCTTTGTGGGATAAAGATAGCAGAAGAACAAACTGGTAGCAACCCTTACTGTTCTGCAGCTGCTGCAGGTGATCCCCAGGCAAGCAGGGCCTGGAGTGGACCTCAGCAGTCCTACAGCAGAGGGGCCAGACTGTTACAATGAAAACTAAGAAACAGAAATAACTTCATCATCAACAAACAGAACGTCCACTCAGGGAACCAATCTGAAACTCAGCAACTACAAAGACGACAGGTAGATAAATCCACAAAGATGGAAAGAAACCAGCACAAAATGGATGAAAACACCCGAAAACAGAACAACTCTCCTCCTACAAGGGATCACAACTCATCACCAGTAAGGCAACAAGGCTGGATGAAGAAATGGTGTGATGAAATGACAAAATCGGGCTTCAGAAGGTGGTTAATAAGAAACTTCTGTGAGCTAAAAGAACATGTTCTAACCAAATGCAAAGAAACTAAGAACCTTGAAAACAGATTTGACGAAATGCTAAGGAGAATGGACGACTTTGACAGGAATATAAGTGAATTGATGGAGCTGAAAAACATAACACGAGAACTTCGCGAAGCATGCGCAAGTTTCAACAGCCAAATTACCCAAGCAAAAGAAAGGATATCATAGGTCGAAGATCAACTCAATGAAATAAAACTGGAAGGCAAGAATAGAGAAAAAAGGGTAAAAAGGAATGAACAAAGCTTCCAAGAAATGTGGGACTATGTGAAAAGACCTAATCTACATTTGATAGGTGTACCTGAATGCGATGAAGAGAATGAATCCAAGCTGGAAAATACTCTTCAGGATATCATCCAGGAAAACGAACCCAACCTAGCAAGGCAGGCTAATATTCAAGCCCAGGAAATACAAAGAACACCACAAAGATATTCTTTAAGAAGTGCAACCCCAAGGCACATAATTGTCAGATTCACCAGGGTTGAAATGAAGAAGAAAATGCTAAGGGCAGCCAGAGACAAACGTCAGGTTACCCACAAAGGGAAGTCCATCAGACTCACAGCAGATACCCTACAAGCAAGAAAAGAGCGGGGGCCAATATTCAACATCCTTAAAGAAAAGAACTTTTAACCCAGAATTTCATATCTAGCCAAACTAAGCTTCGTAAGTGAAGGAAAAATAAAATCCTTTACAAACAAGCAAGTACTCAGAGATTTCATCACCACCAGACCTGCTTAACAAGCGCTCCTGAAAGAGCCTCTACACATAGAAAGGAACGACCAGTACCAGCCACTCCAAAAAGATACAAAATGGTAAAGAGCATCGACACAATGAAGAATCTGCATCAACTAATGGGCAAAACAGCCAGCTAGCATCAAAATGGCAGAATCAAATTCACACATAAAAATATTAACCTTAAATGTAAATGGGCTAAATTTTGCCCCAATCAAAAGACACAGACTGACAAACTGGATAAAGAGCCAAAACTCATCAGTGTGCTGTATCCAGTAAACCCACCTCACATGTAAGGACACACAAAGGCTCAAAATAAAGGGATGGAGGAAGATTTACCAAGCAAATGGAGA
>NW_016109159.1:3715-5489 GCF_001604975.1 Cebus imitator | reverse complement strand
TTGAAATTTGGAAAACAGTACATGAAGTTTGACAAAGAAGTAGAAATACAGCACCAGACAAAAATCCAAGAGATAATTTATAAAATGAATGAACTAAAAAAGTTATGGAGAAAGCCTAAACAGGTTGCCACCAAGAGAAAAGAAAGGGGACAAGAAAACACATTTCTTTTTTGAGACGGAGTTTCACTCTCGTTGCCCAGGCTGAAGTGCCATGGCGTGATCTCCGCTCACTGTAGCCTCTGCCCAGGTTCAAGCAATTCTCCTGCCTCACACTCCCTAGTAGATGGGATTACAGGCACCTGCCACCACAACCAGCTAATTTTTTATAATTTAGTAGAGATAGTGTTTCACTATGTTGGCCAGGCTGGTCTCGAACTCATGACCTCAGATGATCCACCTGCCTCAGCCTCCCAAAGTGCTGAGATTACAGGCGTGAGCCACCGCACCTGGCCAGAAAACACATTTTAAAAAATAAAAGCTGAAAAATCCCAGACTTTCATCCCTGCCAGCTTCAATTACTTATGTCAGTCAGTGAAAGGGAAATTAGGCCCTAAATCTTAATGGTACGAGTGCTATAAGTTTCCAATTATTTCCCAACTCTGTTGAGGCTTAGATAAAGATATCCTAAAACATGGCATTTTAATATGCAGAACTAAGGAGGAAGCCTTAAGGTATCTCTGACCACTCACCCCTAAAGCAGGTTTCTCAGCATTCCGTCTCTCCTGTTTCTCAGCTTTCTGTCTCTCCCAAAGCACAGACTGAAGCTTTTACTCTGATATTCCCTTATCTGTCTTAAGACTGGACCCTTCAAAAAAACACAATTGCCTTCCTTTCTCTTTTATCTCATTATCTCTCTTAGAAAGGAAAACTGAGGAATGCAACCACACAAGGACTGACTTTCTCCCGCAAGATAATGCGTGCCTCTCTGGCTGATTCAAATTCCAAATAGAAGCATTTACAAGTAAATTTCTGTATCCTGGCTCTATTCATTCTCCTTAATAACTATTTACTACTCCTCAAAAGAATTCCCTACATTCCCAAGTTCCCCTCTTTTCTGTGAAAAAGTTATGCAAGCAACTGTACCACACTGGGTTATCAGGTAATAATTCTCTTGCAATTTCCCCATGCTATGCATGTTAATTTTGCATGCCTTTTTTTCCCTATTAATCTGTTTATTATCAGTTCATTTACAGCTACCCTTCAAAAGGCAGAGAAGTTTTTCCTTGGACCCTATAATTGCCACAGTATGTACCAGTGAGAATTATGTGTTTTGTTTTGTTTTGTTTCTGAGACTATCACTTCAGTTTCCAAATCTATCTGAGTTTATTATTATACAAATATTTGGCTATAGTCTTTCATACCTGAGACTATAAATATATCTAATTTATCTACCCTGGTGAAATAAACTTGATGCTTTTAAATTCCTTTATGCATTTAACTGGGGGCTTGTGATCGTTTAATATTTAGTACCATCGTTCTCTTTAATATGAGTTATCTTGTCTTTATTAATTTTAGTCAGAAGAAGACATACTCTATTTGTACTGTTAATTGAGAAGAAATAATATATTGTTAATTCAATTTAGCATTTCATTTTGTTTGAAGAACTTTAGCTATCAAGTAAGCTTAGTGAAATCTCCTTAATATGCAAAATAAGCATGTAAGCATGGTGGATAAGGGTTGGTAGTTGAAATGGGATCTTTGCGGAGTTGTTTTTCTGTTTTCTGGAAATTACATTTTTCCACATTTAGGCCATCGATATTTTTTTTTTTTTTTT
>NW_016109159.1:0-1360 GCF_001604975.1 Cebus imitator | reverse complement strand
CTGAGGCAGGAGAATTGCCTGAACCCAGGAGGCGGAGGTTGCGGTGAGCCGAGATCGCGCCATTGCACTCCAGCCTGGGTAACAAGAGCGAAACTCCGTCTCAAAAAAAAAAAATAATAAAATAAAATAATAATAATAATAATAATAATGTCTGTAATACTAAGAAAAGGCAGCAATATTTAGAAGCCCAATACTAAAAATGTTCTAAATTTTTTTTTTAATTATTTTAGCTCTACGATGCAACAAAACAAATATGGAAAAGACTGTAAAACTCTAAAATCAGTCTGTTTGTATCAGTGGTTCTCAACCATAACATTCATGCTTAAGGCACAGTGTTTGCAGAATACCCAGAATTATTTATGCACATTTTATGGCACCATGAATATAATTTACCCATTTCTTTCTTGCTCAAGGAGGTGTATTAAAATGAAAGTCAATGTTAATACAGTAATAATGTAAATTTCCTTTTATTGAGAGGAAGTAACTACAAAAAGGTCTTTAGTACTTTAATTTTCACTAATAAAAAACACTGATTTTCCTGCCTGGAATATTTTTTCCTGACATTCTTTGTCTTACTAAGTTCTGGTGCCTCAGTTTCCTCATCTATGAAGTCTGAATTGTCATAATACCTACTCATGGAGTTGATAGCGAGGATCGGTTAGCTATGTTAAATGCTGCAGAGAGGACCCAGCATTTAGCATGTACCATAGAAATGTTAGTCATCATTGAAGCCCTATGTCCAAACATGCCTGAAATAAGATCCACCCCTTGATTTGTTTTTCAGTTCTAAGAACAATAAATTCTCTTTTGTATTAGCCAGAAAAAAAAAATCATTCTATTATTCTGTCATTGCACTAGGTACCTTGCCTTCATAAGACAATATTTAATCAGGTATATTTTCCTTTTTTATTGTTGTTTTCTCCTACCTCTAGAATAGAAACTCATTGAAAGCAAAGACTTTGTCTTGTTCACTGCTATATACTCCAGTTCTTTGAAAAATGCCTACCTAGCATATAATAGGCTCCCAATAAATGATTTTTGAAGAAATGAATGCATGATGGTTTCACAAATACTTATATTTATTACTATTATTATCATCATTACTTGAGACAGAGTCTCACTCTGTCACCAGTCTGGAGTGCAGTGGCATGATCTTGGCAACCTCCGTTTCTCAGGTTCAAATGACTCTAGTGCTTCGGCCTCCCGAGTAGCTGAGACATCAGGCATGCACCACCATGCCTGGCTAATTTTTAAAATTTTTAGTGGAGAGCCGGGCGCGGTGGCTCACGCCTGTAATCCCAGCACTTTGGGAGGCCGAGGCGGGTGGATCACGAGGTCAAGAGATCGAGACCATCCTGGT
>NW_016109158.1:5049-5490 GCF_001604975.1 Cebus imitator | reverse complement strand
CTTGCTACCTCCATTTTGCCACCTTCCTCAATTATTTCTGATTTGTATTACGCCTATGTTGCTTCTTTAAAAATGCTTTCACCCAAACTACCCAAAATCTCCCACTAGTAGACCATTTTTAGACCCTAATTTATTTGACTATTCTGCAGGATTTGTTCTTTTTGGCCATTCTCTCTTTTAAAACATTCCTCCCTTGGGCTCCATAAGGTCGCATTTTCCTGCTGCCTCTCGGGCTTACTCTTATTCTCCCTTGTTAGCCTCTCTTCCCCCTTAAATGTCAGTCTTTCTATCGCTTATACCCTCTTCTCTACCCACATTAACTCTGTCCCTGGGTTACCATCAACCTTGCCCCATTCAGTTATCATCACTAGAGTAACAGCCCCACTTGGATGCCCCATTCAGTTATCATCACTAGAGTAACAGCCCCACTTGGATGCCCCA
>NW_016109158.1:0-1334 GCF_001604975.1 Cebus imitator | reverse complement strand
AAAGCAAGACCCTGTCTCAAAAAGGAAAAAAAAAAAAAGAAAAGAAATCATGGAGATAGCTTTCAACAAAAATGACAGAAGCTATGTACATCTATGGATAATGTCGCTGCCAAAACAATTCATAATCCATGAATGGATTTGGAGTTAGCCTTAATGACTTAGCAGTAAATCCTCAAAGTCTAATAACAAATTTATATAATTTGGCAACAGAACAGACAGGCTGTATCACAGGAGGTTAACTGCTGAGTCAAACAGCACATTAAAGTCCAGTGGGTCTGGCCACTCTCCTTCAAGTGGTGACTCAAGACTTCCAGGCAGCAAGAGGGAGGGAGTATGAAGGGGGGGACAAGAAAGTGTGAGGGAACTCACATCTGCTACTTAATTACCTTTCATTTATGTGCCACTGCTGAGAACGGGTGACATCTTCCTATGTGACTACTTCTTTAAATCCACACCCCCACACACAACAATAATTAACTATGTTCTCCCTGGACCCACCACTTTTCTTTGCGCATGCAT
Source organism: Cebus imitator (assembly GCF_001604975.1). Taxonomy (NCBI): domain Eukaryota; kingdom Metazoa; phylum Chordata; class Mammalia; order Primates; family Cebidae; genus Cebus; species Cebus imitator. The sequence continues at coordinate 815 of NW_016109158.1, read as the reverse complement.
TGATTATCACACTTGTCACATTATACTACACTTACTTGCTTATACGTCTGTCTTACCTAAGTACAGGGACCAAGTCTTTCCATTGCTGTGCTTTCAGAGCCTGATATAATATCTAAGATGTATTAGAGGCTCTGCAAATGTGTGATGAAGAAATTAATGCTCATATACGCATGTGAAGGAAACACCAAGTCATACAGAGTGAATCTTGAATGGTGACATTCTTCTATTGCTTATGGAAGCCAGCAAATAAAAATAGTATTTCCAAGCCAATAAATATGCCTCAGGGGCATCTAATCTTAATGCAGCTTGTGACTACACAGTTCATGAACAATTTCATTCTAATTTCAGATTCAGGTGGGCAGTCAAAGCAGTGTTTTCTCATTTCTACTGATTCTTTCATACCTATTCATAAGTTTAAACCCAACAAGAGACACCCAGACAGAAGAGCAAGCAAGGGTAAGTTCCTGTCCAATAAGAAATCAACACAATGATGAATTTATGCCCAGTCTATCCAACTTTTTATGGCTGGGGATGGATTCAAATTTTGATTAATTTTTTATCTCCTTTTCATAACAAGGTAAAATAGGTAAACTTGTTTTGTAAAAGAACTTTTTAGGAAAAAATGTTGATTATTCATACTTTTTCTCACTTAAAATGTCAATGCTTACACCAAAAATAGAGGGTTTTTTTTTTTTTCCGGAGTCTCGCTGTGTCGCCCAGGCTGGAGTGCAGTGGTGTGATCTTGGCTCATTGCAACCTCTGCCGCCCGGGTACAAGCAATTCTCCTGCCTCAGTCTCCCAAGCACCTGGGATTA
>NW_016109157.1:3335-5493 GCF_001604975.1 Cebus imitator | reverse complement strand
AGGGTCAGGGTGTCACCACATTGCCCAAGCTGGTCTCAAACTCCTGGGTTCAAGCGATCTACCTGCCTCAGCCTCCGAAAGTGTTGGGATTGCAGGTGTAAGCCACTGTACCCAGCCAACAATTTCTAATTACCTCCCCAAAAGATGCCTGTCCAGCACAGCATCCCTCTCTCTATTTTGTTTTAATTTTTGAGACAGAGTCTTGCACTGTTGCGCGGGCTGGAGTGCAGTGGTGTGATCTCCACTCACTGCAACCTCCACCTCCTGGGTTCAAGCAATTCTCCTGCCTCAGCCTCCCAAGTAGCTGGGATTACAGGCACCCACCACCATGCCCAGCTAATTTTTTGTAGTTTTTTTGGCAGAGATTGGGTTTCACTACGTTGACCAGGATGGTCTCAAACTCCTGACATCATGATCTGCCTGCCTTGGCCTTCCAAAGTATTGGAATTACAGGTGGAGCCACTGCGCCCAGCCTGTTTTGTTTTGAACTACCGGCATTCTGATTTTCCCTCATGGGACCATCCCTCCCCAACTAATTTCATGTAGTGTGGTGGCACTGATCCCACTTCTAGGCTTCAGGAACAGACACGTGACCAAGGCCTGGCCAATCAGTACCACGGTAACTCGTTAAATAAGAGATAGTCACATGACCCAAGCTGGGCCAATGAGAGTCAGCCCTGAGACTCTTGCTGAAACTACAGGGGGAAAGGATGCTCTGTTTCTGCCAGAGCTGCTAAGCTGGTAGATGTTAGCTGAGATGTCATCTTTGGCACATGGCAGGGACTACCTGAGAATAATGCTGACACAGAGGAGAAAGGGAGAGACATCCACACACGGACATCAGCTGAGTTCCCGGATCCAGCCTTGCCAGAAGCCATTTGCCACTAGATTTGACTCAATAAACCCCCTTTTGGCTTAAAACCAGTTAGACTGGGTTTTTTCATTTGTAACTAAGAGTCCTGATAATGCACTGCGTGAAAGCACTATACAAATGAAAAGGGACCCAGCAAGTTCAAAAGTTTTCTTATAGAGCTAAGTGCCTTAGGATACTTTTGGAGCCTACTGTGTTCGAACCCAAAAAGTACCTGAGTTATACAGCAGGCATAGGTTCAAATTCTGGCTCCAAGACTTTCAAGTTACTTAACATCTCTTAGCTTTACCTCCTCATCTGAAAAACAGGATTGAGGCCGGGTGCGGTGGCTCACGCCTGTAATTCAAGTACTTTGGAGGCCAAGGCGGGCGGATCACCTGAGGTCGGAAGTTCAAGACCAGCCTGACCAACATGGTGAAACCTCGTCTTTATAAAAAAATAAAAATAAAAAACAGGATTGTCATTCATTCATTTGTTTTTGAGACAGGATCTCTCTCCATCTCCCAGGCTGAAGTACAGTGGCAAGATCTTGGCTCATTGCAACATCTGCCTCCTGGGCTTAAGCGATTCTCCAGCCTCAGCCTCCCAAGTAGCTGGGATTACAGGAGCCAGCCACCAATGCCCAGCTAATTTGTATATATTTTTTGTTGTGACCAGATTTCACCATGTTGCCCAGGCTGGTCTTGAACACCTAAGCTCAAAGAGTTCTGCCTGCCTTGGCCTCCCAAAGTGCTGGGATTACAAGGATGAGCCACTGCTCCCAACCATGGGTTGTCATTTAGATTAAATGGGATAATCTATGTTTCACACAGTTAACTATTATTGTTATTGTTAAGATTATTATTATTGTCAGCCTTTGTTTTGTAGATAAAGAAACTCAAGCCGAAAGAGGTGGCTCACCAAATTCAGACACTAGACAATGGCAGAGCTAGGACTTGTACTCAAGAATACTGACTCCCTGTGCAGTGTTTTTTTCCACACAATCTGCTACTAAAGAAAGACACCCAGCCAGACGCGGTGGCTCATGCCTGTAATCACAGTGCTTTGGGCAGCCGAGGCGGGCAGATCACGAGGTCGGGAGTTCGAGACCAGCCTGGCCAACATATTGAAACCCCATCTCTACTAAAAATACAAAAATTAGCCAGGCATGGTGGCACGTGCCTGCAGTCCCAGCTGCTCAGGAGGCTGAGGCAGAATTGCTTAAACCTGGGAGGCAGGGGTTGTGATGAGCCAAGATCGCACCACTGCACTCCAGCCTGGGCAACAGAGGAGACTCTGTCTCACTGT
>NW_016109157.1:0-1138 GCF_001604975.1 Cebus imitator | reverse complement strand
AAAAACATGGAGGAGAGGGTGAGAAGGCAAAGAAGGGTCTCCCAACATTTAGAGAACTAAATTCTAGCCCAAGCTTTACCACTAACTAGCTGTGTGACCTCCATCCAGCCAATTAGCATGTCCAAGTTTCAATCTCCTCACTTGTGAACTGATGATGTAGACAATAGTTTCTACTCCAGTCTATGACTTAGACACCGGGAGCCATCCCTGACTGGCCCCTGCCCCAGCAGCTGACCACCAAAGCCCAGAGCCAGCAGGGTCCCTCTTCCCCAAGTAGGATGCAATCCCTTCCAGTTCCCCCATCATGAACTGAGCAGGAGGCCTCAATTTCCACTCACTCTGACATTCTTCTACAACGCTTATGGTGCACCAGGGGAGAAAATCTAGAACTGATTCCCAATCCCTTTGTCCCTAATACACCTGAGCATCTTGGGGACCAAGTAAAAAAGAATCAGACAAATCCTTTGCAACCTCTGCCTGCCAAGACTTGCTATCTAATTGCTGTTAATTGCATTAACTGCATAGCTCTGACGTGTTGTTGTTGGATTTTTTGGGGGGAGGGGGGTGGGGATGAAGTCTCACTCTGTTGTCCAGACTGGAGTGCAACGGTGTGGTCTTGGCTCACTGCACCCTCTGTCTCCCAGGTTCAAGCAATCCTCCTGCCTCAGCCACCCAAGTCGCTGGTATTACAGGTACATGCCACTGCCCCTGGCTAATTTTGTATTTTTAGTAAAGGCAGGGTTTCACTATGATGGCCAAGCTGGTCTCGAACTCCTGACCTTGTGATCCGCCTGCCTCCACCTCCCAAAGTGCTAGGATTACAGGTATGAGCCATCACGCCCGGCCTCGCTCTGAAGTATTCTCTTCCCCCTCCTCCACCTAATCTAAGGCAGGGCAAGGGACAGGAATTATGACCAACACAAGCTTCACACAGAAAAGCAAACCTCTTCTCTTCTCCCATTCCCAACCCTAATACCCACTCTGTGGCTCCACAGCTGACCATGACCTCAGAGCCCAGTAGGACAAAGCATTAAGAAGTGGTTTTTACAGAACTGGCTTTAAAATATCTTTAAAAAAAAGAAAAGAAAGAAAAAAAAGAAAAGAGAGAAAAAAAAGGAAGAAGATTGGGAGGCCGAGG
>NW_016109156.1:4152-5495 GCF_001604975.1 Cebus imitator | reverse complement strand
GTCAGGCTGGTTTCGGACTCCTGACCTCAGGTGATCCGCCCACCTCAGCCTCCCAAAGTGATGGGATTACAGGCGTGAGCCACCGCGCCTGGCTGGTGAAACACTATCTCAACTAAAAACACAAAAATTAGCCAGATGTGGTGGTGTGTGCCTGTAATCTCAGCTACTTAGGAGGCTGAGGCAGCAGAATTGCTTGAACCCCGGAGGCGGAGGTTGCAATGAGCTGAGATCGCACCACTAAACTCCAGCCTGGGCGACAGAGCAAGATACTGTCTCCAAAATAAATAAATAAATAACAGTTAAGATTCTACTAGTGGAAGTAATCAACCCCAACAGTAGCATTCTCTTTATTAATCAACATTATCCACTGGCTTAAGAGAGCTGGTGCTACAGTTCTGGGATGTGTCAGAAGCCTGTGCAGAGGAGTGCAGCAGCTTCCCCCACAGTCCCTCAGAGTGATGCAGCCAGAGGTCAAACCAGCACCGCCAACTATCCAGTCCAAAGGTTTGCACTGATCACTCCCTAACTCACACGGCCTGGCATGGGAAAGGAAAGCAGTACCGTCTTGCAGCCATGTTGTTCCACGAGCAGCACGGCTGAGAGAACCAACTCAATGGCTGACTTTTTAACTGGCTCCATGCCTGGGGAAAAGTAATATAATAGCAATTGAAATAATCAGAAATAGCTAAAAGGACATTGTGGACACTGGTGGGAGCCAATAGGATTATTTAAACAAGCAGTCTTCATTAGTGAGTGAAACTGCTAACATAATTTTTCCAGTACAGAACTCTCCTTCCTCATACCCTGGCCCCAGGAGACAAAACAGGATTAGAGAGATAGGAATTTGGCTATTGTGCCAAGAGCCACAATTCAGTCCCTCAGTAGGTCAAGTTTTCTGAAAAAAAGCACTTCAAGGACTCAGAGGGAGGTGATAGAAGCCCTGGAGCTCGGGGCTGGAAGCTGAGAAGAATCTTGAACTAAACCAAACTCCAGATCTCTTCCATGTGAGAACACATGATGCCGCCCCTCCACCTCCCTCCAGCAAAGATCTACTGCTCTTGCCCCATACAGAGGTGCTCAAATGTGTTTTGATTTTGCTTGGAGATTTTCGGAAGGTCTCTTTACTATGGCTTTATTTTCCACTCCTGTGATAGTGGCCCTAGCTGTTAATTCCCACTGGTAAGGAAATGTAGAGTTAAAGTTTCATGGGTCTGCAGAGGCCACCTCTTGGGAAGGATCCTAGGAAGGGACGGGGCATTACCCTAATCCTGACAATTAGCTCCAGGAGATCAGTCAAGAAGCTCAATTGAGGGGCCGGGCGCGGTGGCTCAAGCCTGTAATCC
>NW_016109156.1:0-1287 GCF_001604975.1 Cebus imitator | reverse complement strand
AAAAAGAAAACTACAGTGTCCCCACACACCCCAGCAAATCTCACAGCAGAGCACATTCCTCACACTTCTCCCTTCAACTGGACAAAACCAGCTGTCTCCAGTGCAGAAGCCTAATTCCTGTAGCTATCTTCCTCAACAGGAACTACAAAGAAACTAACCAGGGGGGAAAGAAACCAAATAAGAAAGGGGGTCATCCATTAAGAAATACTTGAAGGCTGAGGGCGGTGGCTCACCCCTATAATGACAGCACTTTGGGAGGCCAAGGCAGAAGGATTGTTTGAGCCCAGGAATTCGAACCTGACCAACATAGTGAGACCTCGTTTCTACAAAAAAATTTTCAAATGAGGCAGGAGGATTGCTTGAGCCCAGGAGGCCGAGGCTGCAGTGAGCTGCGATTGCACCACTGCACTCCCACCCCTGTGACAGAGCGAGACCCTGCCTAAAGGAAAGGAAAGAAATGCTTGGAGGCAAGCTCTTATCTTCTAGATCCCTAAATACGGCTATGCAGGGCAACCAGTGGCTGCGCATTATTTTGCACTCTCTGTCATGAAGGAATTCAGGCAATCCTTCAGAAGCCTACACAGTAAGTTCTTTTCTTGGAGAATAAATGCCTGCTTCTGACCTTATTTATTACTCTGCCTCAGAGCATTGCATAATCTCCTGGTCCTAATGTACCAAGAACAGAGTTCAGTGGCCTCTAGGCATCACTTCCTAAGAATCTGCAGGTAAGAACTTGCACTGCTGCTGCTTCTCAGAATTCAGAATTAATGCTTCCTCTTTACATCATTCCACATAAGAGCTATTCTATAGCAACTCCCTTGCCACTGAGCCTAAAATACCAAGAATTTTGAACCGACCACTATACCAAATAAATGCTTTCCAATAGCAGTGAGATGATTAACTGTTACATTTTCTTTTTTTTTTTTTGAGACAGAGTTTTACTCTGTCACCCCGATATAGTGCAATGGCACAATCTCGGCTCACTGCAACCTCTGCCTCCTGGGTTCAAGTGATTCTCCTGCCACAGCCTCCTGAGTAGCTGGGATTACAGATACGCACCCCCAGGCCTGGCTAATTTTTGTATTTTTAGTGGTGATGAGGTTTCACCATATTGGCCAGGCTGGTCTCAATCTCCTGACCTCAGGTGATCCACCTGTCTCAACCTCTCAGTAGCTGTCAAATTTTCAATACAGCCGGGCGCGGTGGCTCAAGCCTGTAATCCCAGCACTTTGGGAGGCCGAGGCGGGTGGATCACGAGGTCAAGAGATCGAGACCATCCTGGTCAAC
>NW_016109155.1:0-5497 GCF_001604975.1 Cebus imitator | reverse complement strand
TCCTGCTTCCCCTCCCCCAGTCTCTGCAAAGGCTTTGAAGGCACCATCTGAGCTCAGGGAGAGCCTGCAGGGAGTGAGGAGCTGCTCTCAAGGCTGGTGGCCAGCTTTGCTGATCCTGAGACTACATCCTCGGCTTTTGAGTGTCTAATGTACCTTGAAACAAGGTATCTAATGAACCTTGGCCCTAAGTGAAAACAACTCACCCTTTGGCCTTTTTGGCCATCCATGTTCCCTAACCTGTGCCCGTATAAAAAGACTTCAGCTGGCAGAGCAAAGAAGCTGCTGGGACAGGCCGTCAGGGCGGCGAGCTGCTGAGTGTGGGGATGCCAGTTGCTGAGCGTTGGGGATACAGGCGGCTGAGCGTCAGAGACTATGATAGACGGTGACAACTTCCGCTGGTGTTTTAGCAGGGAGCCTGGCCAGAGAACATGTGCCCCAGGCAGTCAGGGCACAGCTAGGTTTGGTACAGGTTATGGGGACATGAGACGTCAATCAATAATTTAAAGTGCCCGTCAGTTCAGGCTGGAAAGCAGGAGCTTCCGGGTCATAGGTGGATTCACAGAGTTTCTGATTGGCAGTTGGTTGAAAGAGTTCCTCTAAAGACCTGGAACCAATAGAAAGGAAACGTGTGGGTTGGGATAAGGGGTTGCGGAGACCAAGGTTCTTATTACGCCGACACAGGCTCCAGGTAGCAGGTTAGAGAGAATCCATGGTCAATGTTTCGTATCAGACTTCAAAGGTGCCAGAAACTTAGTGGGCTCGCTGCTGGATCAGGAATAGTCGTGGAAAGGGAACAGGATTCTCCACAGAATGGAGCTCTCCCCGCAAGAGACAGCTTTGCACGGCCATTTCAAGATATGACGAAGAAACATATTTGGAGTTCAAATGTTTTGATTTTCTTCATTATCTTCCATGTGAAGTTATGCCAGAGTGAGGTTGGAAAGAGCGGCGTTACAGGGTTAGTAAGACCCGTCTGGTGAGGCTTTGTGTCCTGTAGGGCAGACTCCCCAGGCCCCTTAGGTAGGAATTTGAGCAGGAGAAGAAAAAGGTTAGAGTTGGCTGGGCGCAGTGGCTCACACCTGTAATCCTAGCACTCTTGGAGGCCGAGGTGGGTGCATCACCAGAGGTCAGGTGTTCAAGACCAGCCTGGCCATCATGGTGAAACCCCATACTAAAAAAAAAAAAAGAAAGAAAAGAAAAAAGGTCAGAGTTTAGTCCTCAAGGCAGAGACTTATGTTCTGTGACCCTCCTTCCATCTGGCAGTACGCTCAGGCTAATGGAAAAATCCTGCGGACTCCACGGTCCGTGCTCCCTTGTCCTGGCTAAAGGGTTCTAGGTGTGTGTAGGGATACAGTGGGGATGGTTATTTCTTCCTGAAGCTTCATCCTGTTCTTGTTTATCTCCTCCTCCTGCCCAAATTTCTGCTTCCCACACTGGGTTCCTTTCATTTTTATTTGTACGTTAACCCAAGATTGGGATGCAGACGGCTGCTTCCTTTTGGTGCCTGTAGGATTGATGTTTTCTCAATGACCCTCTTAGCTGATCTGAGGCTATCCAGACACCATCACGCACCCACTACATGATGCGGGCACCTCCTTTAGTCTTGTTGAGCTTTGTTTTCTCATCCTTAAAAACAATAACAGCGACAACAAATAACAGCAGAGCTTCTCTGCCCTGCACAGACAGGCGAGCAATGAAGGCATGGTACAGTGGCGGCCACCATTCCCCTTGCTGTCAGCTTCACCAAGGTCCAAGCTCACAGTGCAAATGGCCTCTGCAAAGCTACTTTGATAAGGCTCATTCCTGTACCTTCTTCCAGATAAGTATCTCTCAGACAGGGGGAAAAAAACAAGTCCTTCATACATCAACTGGTGTTATCAGATGTGGCACTGAGTCCGAGTGTGGTTCTAAGACAGACTGAGTTCTGCTTTTCCAATGGCAGTGACACCACGTGGAAGTGTTGAGGAACTTTCTCCTGGAGGAGCTGACTGGGGTGGGCATTTGTGTGTTCAGGTGTCTGGGCAGCTGCACGTGGGGCACAGGGGCTGCTATGTGGCTCTTCCAGCTTTGTGCTGAGCTGCCTGGTTGCCTGTGAAACTCTGCGGGGGCGTCTGGAACTCCTGGTCTTTGGAGTTCCTGTTGGACTCGTTCAGCCTGTTGTTCTGTCACCTTCTCCTCTGGCAGGACGGCCGCTGGCCCATAGAGCGCCAGTCCCAACAGCAATGCAGGTGGCCTCCTCAGTGGCGTTTGGCACCGTGGCTTTCTGTTTGAGTACAGGTCAGTCCTCTTCACATCCTTCCATTTCCCTAATGATTCCCAAGGTTGTCCTGAGAATGCATATCAGTTTCCAGGAACTGGCACTTCCAAAATTTGGGCTTTCATGATACCTGCTGGTCGGCTTACTCACCCCCAAGGGCAGTCAGTGGGGGGATCTCCCAGGAACTCTTGGCCGTGGGAGCGGTGACTTCCTGATGTGCTTGCACAAATGCAGCGCGTGTGTTGATGGCAGCCTACTCACAGCCTTGCGGCCTCAGTAGGCCCGGCTCTGTGTGAGGCATGTGTCCCAGCAGGCTGGCTGGGCCAGCAGGTTCCACGCAGTCCGACTCCCCCGCCCCACCAGCATGGACGGGGTGCTGGGTCTGCATTCGGGTTGCTACCCTGCTCTCATCTGTGTCCATCTCTGACGCAGACCTTGTGCTTCTCCTGGGTCGTATGCTCTTGACTATTCGAAAAGTGAGTCTTTTGATTGGACCTGAGCTAATCTTTCTCAGATTAGTGAGGGTGCAATGAGAATGGAAACCACATGTATTATTGTTAACTCTGGTCATCCTGCAGTGGCACAGAGTGCTGGGACTCCTTCCCCCCATCTAACTGTGATTCTGTGACTTTTCCCATGACTCTCCCTCCCCTCTCCCTACCACTTCCAACCTCTAGTATCCTCCAGTCTGCTTTTTAACTCTATGAGATCATTTTTTTTTAGCTCACACAAATAAGCGAGAACATGTGTTGAAATTTCTGTTTCTGGCTTACTTCACTTCACATCATGTTCCCCAGTTCCATTTTGTGGCCACAATGATAGGGCTTTATTCTTTTTATGGCTGAATAGTATTCTGCTGTGTATATATACACCGCATTCCTCGTCCATTCATCCGGTGGCGGACACCTAGGTTGCTGTGATATCTCAGCTACTGTGACAGCACGTTGATGAACATGGGGAGGCAGATGTCTCTTTGATATACTGACTTCCTTTTCTCTGGATGAATGCCCAGGAGTGGGAGAGCAGGCTCATATCATGATTCTATTCGTGGTTTTTTGAGGAATCGCCATACTGTTCTTCAGTGGCTGTAGTAGTTTACATTCCCACCAATAGTTTTATGAACGATTTCTAAACCTTAAGCAATGGTATTATTCTTCCCACTTTACAGACCAGGGGTGGGAAACCCAAGCAGTTTGGTGGCCTGCTCAAGGACATACGCTGTGCACAGTGTCTGAGCCTTTTCCTGCCACGTCCAGGAGACCTCAGAGTCCCCCTGATCCCAGCTGTGCTGTGCTCCTCCTTCTGCTCATGGGATCCAAGGCATGGTTTATTCCAGGACCCCTCCACGTTTGGAAAATTTTCACAGGACACTACTGGTGTTATGTGTCCTCCCTTTCTCAAGTCTAAGCAAAAACTTCCATCCATGGGTAGCATTCTTTAGAATTTAGACTTGTCAATGATCAGCAAGAATTTACACTTTGTCAGTCTCAAAGAAGAAAATGATGATAAAATCCACACCATGTTCCAGGGCTATGTGACAAGCAAGAACGCCAGTAACTTAGTTCATTAGATGCCTTCCAGCAATAGGATGCTGCTTAGACAAATTCCCCCGAAACTCGGGGCGGCACGAGTCTTTAGACCGGTTATCTGCACATGCAGCCATCGGCTTCCTGATGTGGCACTTCCTTCCTCTGCCCTGGAGGCACGGCAGACAGATGCTGGGGAGACCTTGCCTTCTCAGGGTGGTACGGCATGGAAGCCAGGACTCACCCGGCTCTGCTCCCACAGGGTGGCAGCTTTTCTCTGTAACAGAGTTACAGAATCATCTACATGGATGTTAGCTTGAGAGGTGTAATCGCCAGGAAAAGTTGTCATCCATGGGATTAGCACAGCTCATTGTGTGTTCTGTTTTGATTTTTAATTAACTCTGGTGAAAACCTTTTAATGAAAATCTTTGCTTCGAATTTTGAAAAGATAGACACCAACCTGCAATATACAGGCAGATGATGAATTAAAGAAAGTTAAAAAGAGTACTTTTCCTGCAGAGTGGTGTGAATTCTCTAGTTAAGACATTCTTATTAGATATGTTTAAAAGAGTATGTTTCAGTGGAAAACTATAGCACATACTTCTGGGCTGTTCATTGTCTTTGAACCATTTTACAATTCTTTGCAAATTGCAGGACAGGGAGAGAGACAGAGAGCGAGAGAGAGAGAGAGAGAGAGAGAGAGAGGGAGAGAGAGATTGATTCTGCCCTGTCTAGTAGTGATGTTTACTGGCTTCTTCCCCCTGTAAAAAATCAGGTTTTTTTTATTTGCAATTAATTTCAAAATTCTTTACTCCATGTAAATGTTTTCACTTTTCCTTTGAACTGTTTCTGTTTCTAGCATCTAAATCCCTCCTATCCTATGTGTAAAATGAAGTCTTTAATGCTTCTGCATTTTAATATCTTGGTGCAGGTCATGATTTTACCTACTTCTGAAAATTATCTTTCAGATGGTATATAGATACAAAGTAAAGAACATGCTGTACTGTTTATATTTTTATGCCATTGCTTATACTTTGTTATATGTGAGTAAGAGTGGACTTTGAGGAACCAGAAAACATATTCTTTCCTTGATTCAGTTGAGTATGACCATAAATGAAGTGTGCAATATGTGTGTATTTTGCATCACACAGAGCACTGCAAAAGAAAAATCAAAGGACACAGCATTTAGTTTGCACACAGAAGAGGATAACAAAGATGCCAGACCCTTATCCTTGGAGAATATCCTGCCTTGGTGGCAGGTATGAAAGAGACTCGGACTGCCTGACATACGACAGTCAGTTGAATTTCAGTGGAGTCCAGCTGGGAAAATAAGATTGCATGAAATACCTAGAAGATAAAACCAGGCAATCCACAATTCACTGTGAGATTTTGTAATAAACTGTGTTCTCAAAGTTTAAGTCCATGAGCACAGGGAGGTATTTGCTTTGGGTGAATTCCAGTGTCCTTGCCTCCTCCTCAGCCCCATCACTGGCCTTTCACTGATGCATGGTAGTTTGAGATATCAAAACCCAGTCCGATGTTTCAAGGTACAGGTACAACTGCATATTAGATACTCAGAGGCCAAATATGCGGTCTCAGGATCAGCAAAGCTGGCCACCAGCCTTGAAAGCAGCTCCTCACTCCCTGCAGGCTCTCCCTGAGCTCAGATGGTGCCTTCAAAGCCTTTGCAGAGACTGGGGGAGGGGAAGCAGGA
>NW_016109154.1:4338-5499 GCF_001604975.1 Cebus imitator | reverse complement strand
ACCTAATACATTCAGGGCTTAAAGCATAGATGATAGGTTGACAGGTGCAGCAAACCACCATGGCATATGTATACGTATGTAACAAACCTCCATGTTCAGCACGTGTATCCCAGAATTTAAAGTAAAATTTAAAAAAATTTAAAAACAAAAACAAAGATCTGAGGCCAGGCATAGTGGCTCACACCTGTATTGCCAGCACTTTGGGAGGCTGAGGTGGGTGAATAACCTGAAGTTAGGAGTTTGAGACCAGCCTGACCAACATGATGAAATCCCATCTCTACTAAAAATACAAAATTAGCCAGGCATGGTGGCGTGAGCCTGTAATCCCAGCTACTGGGGAGGCTGAGGCAGGAGAATCCCTTGAACCCAGAAGGCAGAGGTTGCAGTGAGCCAAGATTGTGCCTCTGCCCTCCAGCTTGAGCAACAGAGCGAAACTCTGTCTCAAAAAAAGGAAAGATCTGAAAAAAAAAAAAAGTGAGGTAGGAGATTTTTTAAAGAATTAAATAGGCTGGGCACAGTGGCTCATGCCTGTAATCCCAGCACTTTGGGGAGGCTGAGGCAGGCGGATCACCTGAGGTCAGGAGTTGGAAATCAGCCCAACCAGCATGGAGAAACCCCATCTCTACTAAAATACAAAATACAAAATTGGCTGGGCATGGTGGCGCATGCCCGTAATCCCAGCTACTCGGGAGGCTAGGGGAGGAGAATTGCTTGAACCTGGGAGGCGGAGGGTGCCATGAGCCAAGATCATGCCATTGCACTCCAGCCTGGGCAACAAGAGTGAAACTCTATCTAAAATATAATAATAATAATTAAATAGAACAGCTAGAAGCAATATAAATCATAAATGAGGACGGAGATAAAGTTAAAATGTTTTAAGATTCTTACATTGAGAGGAGGGCAAAAATAATAATACCGAGCTTAATATGGCAAGGAGATAACGTTTTAATGTCTAAGGTAACTACTAAAAGAATGAAACAAGTATATAAACTTCCAAACTAAAAAGGAAGAAGAAAATGTAATGATAAGAAAATTGGGTTTCGCCGGGCGCGGTGGCTCAAGCCTGTAATCCCAGCACTTTGGGAGGCCGAGGCGGGTGGATCACGAGGTCAAGAGATTGAGACCATCCTGGTCAACATGGTGAAACCCCGTCTCTACTAA
>NW_016109154.1:0-1223 GCF_001604975.1 Cebus imitator | reverse complement strand
TTAGCTGGGCATGGTGACACATGCCTGTAGTCCCTGCCACTCAAGAGGCTGAGGCAGGAGAATCGCTTGAACCCAGGAGGTGGAGGTTTTGATGAGCCAAGATAGTGCCATTGCACTTCAGCTTGGGCAACAACAGCAAAACTCTACCGAAAAAAAAAGGTCAGGTTTCAACACATTGCCCAGGACGGTCTTGAACTCATAGGCTCAAGTGATCCTCTTGTGTCCCAAAGTGCTGACACTACAGGTGTGAGCTACTGCACCCAGTGCCAATTTATTTTTGACAAAGGCTCCAAGAACATTGGGGAAAGGACACCCTCTTTAATAAACAGTGCTAGCAAAACTGAATATTTCACGCAGAAAAATGAAACTAGACCCCCTCCCTCTCACCCTATACAAATATCAACTCAAAATGGATCAAAGGCCTAAATGTAAGACCCAAAACTAGAAAACTACGAAAAGGCCGGGCGCAATGGCTCACGCCTGTAATCCCAGCACTTTGGGAGGCCAAGGGGGTTGGATGGCCTGAGGTCAGGAGTTCAAGACCAGCCTGGCGAACAAGGCGAAACCCTGCCACTACTAAAAATACAAAAAATTAGCTGGGTATGGTGGCACGTGCCGGTAATTCCAGCTACTCAGCAAGCTGAGGCAAGAGAATCGCTTGAAGCGGGAGGCAAAGGTTGCAGTGAGCCAAGATCGCACCACTGCACTCCAGCCTAGGCAACAAGAGCAAGACTCCATCTCAAAAAAGAGAAAAACAAGAAAGCTATGAGAAGAAACACTTCAGGAGCCTAGGAAAAGCTCTTATGAATAACATGTCAAAAGCACAGGCAACAAAAGCAAAAATAAACAAATGAGATAATCCCAAACCTAAAAACCTCTGCTCAGCAAAGGAAACAATAAACAGAGTAAAAAGACAACCTACAGAATAGGATTATAGGCCTGGTGTGGTGGTTCATGCCTATAATCCTAGCAGTTTGGGAGGCCAAAGGAGTCAGATCACTTGAGGTCAGGAGTTCAAGACCAGCCTGGCTGACATGGTAAAACCCCATCTCTACTAAAAATACAAAATTAGCTGGGCATGGTGGTATGCACCTGTAATCCCAGTTACTCTGGAGGCTGAGGCAGGAGAATCACTTGAACCCAGGAGGTGGAGGTTGCAGTGAGCCAAGATCATGCCACTGCACTCCAGCCTGGGTGAGAGAGGAAGACTTTGTCTCAAAAAA
>NW_016109153.1:0-5501 GCF_001604975.1 Cebus imitator | reverse complement strand
CGGAGGAAGGCAGCAAATCACACTGCCACGTGTGTTCCTATGCAACAATTTTGCATGTTCTTCACATGTACCCCAAAACCTAAAATGCAATAAAATAAATAAGTGGGAAAAAAAAAAGGACTAGGAGTAAGCCTGCGTTAAAACACAGGAGAAACGACTAGTTCAAACTGCTCTGCTATGTATTCGCTCAACTTAGGAAGCTGCATGTATGTTTAAATTCAGCGAGTTAGAAACACGCTTTTTCTAAAAGCTGCATTTGGATATTCCAGCGTGACTGAGACTACAGGATGTAATGAGAAATATCTTGCTCTAAAACAAAAAAGGCAGCTATCTTGCAGAATGGTTGTCAAGCTGTACAAGCAACTTGCAGAGTGAAACTGATATGTGTGTGCAGCAGTTCAGAAATCTTTCCTTTGGAGAATCTGGAAACAGATATTTCCAGCCATATACAGGTTTATAAGAACTTGCACTAAGAATGGGTTTAAAACACAGGAGAAACGTGTGGTTCAAACAGCTCTCCTTTGTCTTCGTTCACCTTAGTAACTTGCATCTATGTTTAGATTCAGAGAGTTAGAACCACGTTTTTCCCAAAAGCTGCATTTGGATATTCCAGAGTGAATGAGACTATAGGATGTAATGAGAAATATCTTGCTCTAAAACAAAAATGCAGCTCTCTAGCGGAGTGGTTGTTAAGCTGTATAATCAAGTCACAGAGTGAAACTGATGTGTGTGTGTAGCAGTTCAGAAACCTTTTCTTTCAAGAATCTGGAAACAGATGTTTCCAGCCATATACAGGCTTATAAGAATTTGCATTAAGAATGCGTTTAAAACACAGGAGAAACGTCTAGTTCAAACTGCTCTCCTTTGTCTTCATTCACCTTAGTAAGTTGCGTCTATGTTTAGATTCAGAGAGTTAGAAACACTTTTTTTTAAAAGCTGCGTTTGGATATTACAGAGTGAATGAGACTGTAGGCTGTAGTGTGAAATATCTTGGTCTAAAACAAAAACGCAGCTATCTAGGAGAATGGTTGTTAAGCTGTAGAATCAACTTACAAAGTTAAAGTGAAGTGTGTGTGCAGCAGTTCAGAAATCCTTTCTTTGGATAATCTGGAAACAGATTTTTCCAGCCTTATACACGCATATAAGAACAAGCAGTAAGACTGTGTTCAAAACGCAGGAGAAACGTCTAGTTCAAACTGCCCCGATTTGTGTTTATTCACCTTAGAAAGTTGCATCTATTTTTAGGTTCAGCGAGTTAGAAACACGTTTCTTCTAAAAGCTGCGATTTTGATATTCCACAGTCAATGAGACTATAGGCTGTAATGAGAAATATCTTGCTCTAAAACAAAACCGCAGCTATTTAAAAGAATGGTTGTCAAGGTGTACGATCAACTTACAGAATTAAACTGATATATGTGTGCAGCAGTTCAAAAATCCTTTCTTTGGAGAATATGGAAGCCGATATTTCCAACCATATACAGGCATGTAAGAACTAGCAGTAAGACTGCGTTTAAAACACAGGAGAAACGTCTAGTTCAAACTGCTCTACTTTCTGTTCGCTCACCTTAGGAAGTTGCATCTATGTTTAGATTCAGTGAGTTAGAAACACTTTTTTTCTAAAAGCTGCGTTTGGATATTCCAGAGTCACTGAGACTATAGGCTGTAATGAGAAATATCTTGCTCTAATACAAAAACGGACCTATCTAACAGAATGGTTGTCAACGTGTAGAATCACCTTACAGTTAAACTGATGTGTATGTGCAGCATTTCAGAAATCCTTTCTTTGGAGAATCTGGAAACAGATATTTCTACCCATATACAAGCATGTAGGAACAAGCAGTAAGACTGCGTTTAAAATACAGTAGAAACGTATAGTTGAAACTGCTCTGCGTTGTGTTCATTCACGTTAGGAAGTTGCCTCTATGTTAGATTTAGCAAGTTAGAAACACGTTTCTTGTAAAAGCTGCGTTTGGGTATTCAAGAGTGAATAAGACTGTAGGCTGTAATGAGATATATCTTGCTCTGAAACAAAAACGAATCTATCTAGCATAACGTTTTCAAGCTGTACAATCAACTTACAGAATTAAACAGATGTGTGTGTGGAGCAGTTCAGAAATCCTTTCTTTGGAGAATCTGGAAGCAGATATTTACAGCCATATTCAGGCATGTAAGAAATCGCACTAAGACTGCGTTTAAAACACAGAAGAAACGTCTAGTTCAATAACCTCTGCTTTGTGTTCGTTCACCTTAGGAAGTTGCATCTATTTTTAGATTCAGCGAGTTAGAAACACGTTTCTTCTAATAGCCGCATTTGGATATTCCAGAGTGACTGAGACTACAAACTGTAATGAGAAATATCTTCCTCTAAAACTATAACGCAGCTATCTAGCAGAGTAGTTGTTAAGTTGTAGAATCCACTCACAGAGGTAAACTGATATGTGTGTGCAGCAGTTCAGAAATCCTTTCTTTGTAGAATCTGGAAGCAGATATTTCCAGCCATATTAAGGCATGAAAGAAATAGCAGTAAGACTGCATTTAAAACACAGGAGAAACGTCTAGTTCAAACACCTCTGCTTTGTATTCGTTCACCTTAGGAAGTTGCATCTATGATTAGATTCAGCGAGTTAGAAACACGTTTCTTCTAATAGCTGCGTTTGGATATTCCTGAGTGACTGAGACTATAGACTGTAATGAGATATATCTTGCTCTAAAAGAAAAACGCAGGTATCTAGCAGAATGGTTGTCAAGCTGTACAATCAACTTACAGAGGTAAACTGATGTGTGTGTTCAGCAGTTCAGAAATACTTTCTTTGGAGAATCTGGAAACAGATATTTCCAGCCATATACAGGCTTATAAGAAGTAGCAGTAAGAGTGCGTTTAAAACACAGGAGAAAGGTCTAGTTCAAACTGCTCTGTGTTGTGTTCGTTCACCTTAGAAACTTGCATCTATGTTTAGATTCAGCGAGGTAGAAACCCCTTTCTTCTAAAAGCTGCGTTTGGATATTCCAGAGTGACTGAGACTGGAGACTGTAATGAGAAATATCTTGCTCTAAAACAAAAACGCAGCTATCTAGTAGAATGGTTGTAAAGCTGTGGAATCAACTTACAGAATTAAACTGATGTGTGTGTGCAGCAGTTCAGAAATCCTTTCTTTGGAGAATCTGGAAACAGATTATTCCAGCCTTATACAGGCATATAAGAACTACAAGTAAGACTGCGTTTAAAACACAGTAGAAAATTTTAGTTCAAGGTGCTCTGCATTGTGTTCGTTCACCTTAGGAAGTTGTATCTAGGTTTAGATTCAGCGAGTTAGAAACACGTTTCTTCTAAAAGCTGCGTTTGGATATTCCAGAGTGAATGAGAATGTAGGCTGTAATGAGATATATCTTGCTCTAAAACAAAAACTCAGCTATATAGCAGAATGATTTTCAAGCTGTCCAATCAACTTACAGAATTAAACTAATGTGTGTGTGGAGCAGTTCAGAAATCTTTTCTTTGGAGAATCTGGAAGCAGATATTTCCAGCCATATTCAGGCATGTAAGAAATAGCAGTAAGACTGCGTTTAAAACGCAGGAGAAACGTCTATTTCAAACTGACCTGCGTTGTCTTCTTTCACCTTAGGAAGTTGCATCTATGTTTAGATTCAGCCAATTAGAAACACGTTTCTTCTAAAAGCTTCATTTGGATATTCCAGAGTGAATGAGACTGTAGGCTGTAATAAGAAATATCTTGCTCTAAAACAAAAGCGAAGCTATCTAGCAGAATGTTTGTTAAGCTGTAGAATCAACTTACTGAGTTAAACTGATGTGTGTGTCAAGCAGTTCAGAAATCCTTTCTTTGGAGAATCTGGAAATAGATTTTACAGCCATATACAGGCATATAAGAACTAGCAGTAAGAGTGCGTTTAAAACACAGGAGAAACGTCTACTTCAACATGCTCTGCGTTGTATTCCTTCAACTTAGGAAGTTGCATCTATATTTAGATTTAGCGAGGTAGAAGCATGTTTCTTCTAAAAGCCGCATTTGGATATTCTAGAGTGAATGAGACTATGGGCTGTAATGAGAAATATCTTGTTCTAAAACAAAAAGGCCGCTATCTAGCAAAATGGTTGTCAAACTATACAATAAATTTACAGAGCTTAACTGAAGTGTGAGTGCAGCATTTCAGAATTCTTTTCTTTAGAGAATCTGGAAACAGATATTTACAGCCGTATACAAGCATATAATAACTAGAAGTAAGACTGCGTTTAAAACACAGGAGAAAGGACTAGTTCAAACTTCTCTCCAATGTGTTCTCTTACCTTATGAAGTTGCATCTATGTTTAGACTCAGCGAGTTAGAAAAACGTTTCTTCTAAAAGATTCGTTTCGATATTCCAGAGTAAATGAGACTATAGGCTATAATGAGAAATATCTTGCTCTACAACAAACGCAGCTATCTAGCAGAGTGGTTTTTAAGCTGTAGAATTAATTCACGGAGTTAAACTGATCTGTGTGTGCAGCAGTTCAGAAATGCTTTCTTTGAAGAATCCGGAAACAGATATTTCCAACCATATACAGGCATATAAGAACTGGCAGTAAGACTGCGTTTAAAACACAGGAAAAAGGTCTAGTTCAAACTGCACTGCTTTGTGTTCGTTCACCTTAGGAAGTTGTACCTATGTAAAGATTCAGCGAATTATAAACACGTTTCTTCCAAAAGCTGCGTTTCGATATTCCAGCATGAATGAGACTGTAGGCTGTAATGAGAAATGCCTTGCTCTGAAACAAAAATGCAGCTATCTAGCATAATGGATGTCAAGTTGTACAATCAACATACAGAGTTAAACTGATGTGTGTGTGCAGCAGTTCAGAAATCCTTTCTTTGGAGAATCTGGAAACAGATATTTCCAGCCATATACAGGCATGTAAGAACTAGCAGTAAGACTACGTTTAAAACGCAGGAGAAAAGTCTAGTTCAAACTCTTTGCTTTGTTTTCTTTCACCTTAGGAAGTTGCATGTATGTTTAGATTCAGCAAGTAAGAAACACGTTTCTTCTAAAAGCCGCGTTTGGATATTCCAGAGTCAATGAGACAGTAGGCTGTAATGAGAAATATCTTGTTCTAAAACAAAAACGCAGCTATCTAGCAAAATGGTTGTCAAGCTGTACAATCAACTTACACAGTTAAACTGAAGTGTGAGTGCAGCAGTTCAGAATTCTTTTCATTGGAGAATCTGGAAACAGATATTTCCAGCCATGTACAGGCAAATAAGTATCAGAAGCAAGACTGCGTTTATTTTTTTTTTCCCATTTATTTATTTTATTGTATTTTAGGTTTGGGGGTACATGTGAAGAACATGCAAAATTGTTGCATAGAAACACACATGGCAGTGTGATTTGCTGCCTTCCTCCCCATCACCTACATATGGCATTTCTCCCCCTGCTATCCCCCCCCAGCTCCCCACCCCCCACGGTCCCTCCCCTATTTCCCCCCAACCGACCCCAGTGTGTAGTGCTCC
>NW_016109152.1:0-5507 GCF_001604975.1 Cebus imitator | reverse complement strand
GTCACATTTTACCAAATTACTAACCTCAAAAAAAAAAAAAAAAAAAGGAAATAATTTTTGGTGAAGCGAACTCTACAGTACCCTGTTTAACTTTTTAGAAGTTGCCTTGGAGTTTAAATGTTCCATTTTCTCCCTGATTAAAAACAGAAGAGATAGAAAAGTCAAGAGTTTTTTTTTCTAGTTTGATGTTTCATATAAGACTGTAATGTGATATGATATTATACTTTGTATAAGCAATAGAAACTATAGAGATAGACAGAAACTGTCCAAAATTAAGTACTGAGAGAAAAATATTAAAAGCAACATTAATAGAACCTCAGTGGGGTAATATCAAGCACTCTGACATACATGTAATTAGAGTTCCAGAAGGAAAGGAGTTGGGTACAGGCCAGAAAAAGTATTTAAAGACATAAATAATCCAGGGCCTAGTGGTTCACACCTGTAATCCCAGCACTTAGAGAGACTGAGGCTGGTATATTTCTTGAGCCCAGAAGTTTGAACAAGCTCGGGGAGCATAGTGAGACCCCATCTGTACCAAAAAAAATTAATTAGATGTACTCTGAACTTTAACATGTTTCTGAAAAATTCTGCCATTAAATGAAAAATATTAGCCAGGCAGAGTGGCTCACGCCTGTAATCCTGACACTTTGAGAGGCTGAGGTGGGTAGCTCACTTGAGCCCAGGAGACCAGCCTGGGCAACATAGCAAGACCCCGTCTGTACAAAAAAAAAAAAAATTAGCCAGGTGTGGTGACATGCAACTGTAGACCCAGCTACTTGGGAGACTGAGGCAGGAGGATTGCTTTGAAGGTCAAGGCTGCAGTGAGCTACAGTTGTGCCACTGTACTCCAGCCTAGGTGACAGTGAGACCCTGTCTCAAAAAAACAAACAAAAGACTGTTGTATTTTTTGCACCAGAAACAATTAGAAAATAATGTTTCAGAAAGATCATTTTCCCAAAAGCAGTAAGAATGACTATAAAATACATTAAGTTTTAATCTGCCAAAAATTTCATAAAATTTTTGTGGGAAAAAATTGTAAATTATATTGACAGACATTGACAAAAACTAAATAAATGTTATAAACGAAAAGGAAAACAAAAGCCATTATATTAGAAACTTAGTAAAAGAATGTTGTCTAAAAAGTAATGAACAGTTATAAGCAAAGTCCAAACTTACATAGGCCTAGAATTTGGAAAATGGATTTAGATCCAATATTATTGTATGTCTCTCTTCATTTTAGAGTCTTTTTTTTTTTTTTTTTTTTTTTTTTTTTTTTTTTTTTTTTTTTTTTTTTTTTGAAATAGAGCCTCACTCTGTCACCCAGGCTGCAGTACAGTGGCGCCATCATGGCTCACTGCAACCTCTACCTCCCAGATTCAGGCGATTCCAAGCAGCTGGGATTACAGGTGTGCACCACCACACCCAGCTAATTTTTGTATTTTTAGTACAAAAAATACAGCCTGTTGGCCAGGCTGGTCTTGAGCACCTGACTTCAGGTGATCCACCCATCTTGGCCTCCCAAAGTGCTGGGATTATAGGTGCGAGCCACTGCCCCAACCAACAATTAAGGTTTTTTTTGTTGCTTGTTTTTATTTTTAATTAAAGTTAGACTGGGTGTGGTGGCTCACACCTATAATCCCAGTACTTTGGCAGGCCAAGGCATATGGATCACGAGGACAGGAGTTCGACACCAGCCTGACTCACATGGTGAAACCTCGTCTCTACTAAAAATACAAAAAATTAGAGGGGCATGGTGATGGGTGCCTGTAGTCTCAGCTACTTGGGAGGCTGGGGCAGGAGAATCTCTTGAACCCAGGGGACAGAGGTTGCAATGAGCCAAGATTGTGCCATTGCACTCCAGCCTGAGTGACAAGAGCAAGACACTGTCTCTAAGTAAATAAATAAATAAATAAATAAATAAATAAAATTTAAAAAATAAATAGAAGTCAAATAGGCAGCATATATGAATAAGCCACAAATAAAAGATCTTTAAAACATTGTTGCTTACATATTTTCAATTTTGTGTTATGAAACCTGTGTGCTCAAACAATCCAAAATAAATAAGTCATTTTCTTGGTCAGAAGCAACTATATATCTGCCTCATGATAAGAAATAGAAACCGAAATTCAAGGCTTTAGCAATATGTTGATGACACCATTTGATTAAGGAATTTCACTTTTTCCCGTCTTTCTCCCTTGGTGTAAGTGGTCTTTTCCTGAATATTTAGCTGGATTGCAGTTCAGTTGGGAAAAAATAAAATTCTATGCCATTTTTCACTATTAAGGCCCTCTAAATATTGACCTCTGGTAATTGCTAGGTTTTGGTGGATGGAATTTTACTTTTTGACATGACATTGAATTGTACATTTAGTACTAGGACTGGGTAATCTCTCTGGGGAGAGTGGAATTGATGGTTCTTTTTTCTGTCAGTCCCAGGTGGCCTGTTAGAAGAGCAGGTGTTGCTGGGATGGTGCATGCATTCAAGAGTCATAGTGCAAATCTGATCAAGGCATATATTCCCAAACCACTCAGGCTGGCGTCTCTCCTGGGGAAGGGGCCAACACTAGCCTCCTGCTTTTCTTTTCTTCTCTCTCTCTCTCTCTTTTTTTTTTAAGAAAAAGAAAGAAAAACTAATTATCAACTTGCAGCCAATGTCATTCCACTCAAATCCATGAAGGATAAAGGCATAAGTGACAAATGTTCCTGGAGAGAGGGTTGAGCTGTCACTTGTCTTTTTAATGGATTGTTGTTTGGCTATAGAATCACATGTTATTTCTCCTAATTGTGTATATTTCATCTGAAGAAATACTGAATAGAATTGTACAATTTTTATAAACCCCCTGGGTTTGAACAGAATCCTAGCATCAAGGAAGACGTAAGAGGTTAATTCCATTGTTCTTAAAACATTCAGGGGACAGGTGTCTGTTGACTTAGTTGTCCCTAATACTTCACCTATTTTTCCTTTTTTAAGTTTTTATATTTTTCATAGAGATGGGGGGAGGTGAAATCTCACTATGTTGCCCAGACTGGTATTGAACTCTTGAGCTCAAGCAATCCTTCCTCAGCCTCCTGAGTAGGTAGAACTTTAGGTGTGAGCCACTGAGCCTGGCTTCCTTTCTTTCAATTATAGTTGTTACATTCCATTTTATCTGCTTTGACTAAACCATGGGCAGTTTGGCAGTGAGTGATCCTTGTCACATTCCAGAGGGCAGAGTTAGGAACAATGAGAGACAGGTTGGATTTTTGTTTTTGGGTTGGTTTGTTTTGCCACACTATTGAGGAAGAACTTTCCAAGTGTCCAAAAATTAAATGGACCCTCAAAAAGTACAGAGTTTTCTATCAGTGGGAATGTTCAGGCAGAGCTCTGCAACTAATTCTAGAATGTTATGAGATACTGCTGGATATTAGGTGGGAGTTTAGATCAGATATTCTTTTCAACTATAAGAATTAAGGATTCTATTATTTTTGCTTTCAACAGAAGATATACAAAATAAACAGCTAGTGTCTATCTTGAATTGCACCATTGTTTATAATATTTATGTTTATTTTTATTTTTAATCTTACAGTCCTCTCTATTATAAGTTTGTTACTTATAAATGGGGATAGCAATGCTATTAGTACTTGCCTTGAATTAGTAAGTATTCTAACAGAAAAATTAACCAGCTTTTCAAGCAGCATTTAGAGTAAAAGGAAACATACTTAGTCTAAAGCCTGAGGGAATTGGGTTACATGTTAAGAATTTCTGGACATAGGCCAGGTGTGGTGGCTCATACCTTTTATCCTAACACTTTGGGAGGCCAAGCAGGGGGGTGGATCACTTGAGGTCAGGAGTTCGAGACCAGCCTGGCCAACATGGTGAAACCCCATCTCTACTAAAAATATAAAAATTAGCTAGGCATGGTGGCCCATGCCTGTAGTCCCAGCTACTTGGGAGGCTGAGACAGGAGAATCACCTGAACCTGGGAGGTGGAGGTTGCAGTGTGCTGAGATCACACCACTGCACTCCATGCTGGACAACAGAGTGTGACCTTGTCTCAAAAAAAAAAAAAGAAAAAAAAAACCTGGACAGAAAGGGATGTTAAAATTTGGAAACTGTTCTATGGGCCTTGAAAATGAAACACATTTTCATATCTGGGGTGTCTCATTGATTTGAGCCTTACCTTAGTGACTGTTTCTAAAATGTCTTCTTTTCACATATCCCCAGTCCACGTTTCTTTTTCTATTGTTTCAAGAGAAGTTCTCTTTTACCAGTAATACTTAGACTATTTTGAGTAAACCTTCTTCTTTGTCTTTCTCTTAATATTGAAAGCCTTTGTGTCTTTTCTTCTCCTTTTTACCCAATTCCAAGAAATACCCTTTCTCTTAAGAGTTATATTCCTTTTCCATGTATTCTGGTTGCTGTTTTCTGCTGACTTGTAAGGGACCTTCAGCCTTATTTCCATATTTATTTCCTCTCTCTCCAGCATCATAAGTCTATTCCTCTTCCAACACCATTTCTTCTCCAACATTTCCAATGGTAGGGATCTCATTTCCATTGCCAGACAAGTAGAATCATCTCAATAGAATTCTCCTATCTCTCCACTTCTCTTAATTTATAGCCACAGTTGTTATTTATGATGTTAGTTGCAACATAGAAAGAAAGCAAATTTCTCTCACACAAATAGTTAGTGTATTTGAAGAGATCTATCAGAAATCTATCATCGTATCCCCTTTTAAAACTTGTTCATGTTGCCAATCATGTGCTTCTGTGGTTTCAAAATTAGAGCTTATATTATGCCTCAGACACTGTTAGATTCTAGGATCTCAAAGATAAAACATCTGGGAGATACTTATCCAGTGAGGGACACACAGGTAATCAGATAACTGTAGTTCAGTGTAAAAGAAGTTTATATGAGGTGCATCGCTGACATGATGGAAGGAATAATCAGCTCTGCCTGAGTGGGGGTTTCAGGAAAAGCTTCACAGAAGAGACACTTGAAGCTGGGTCTTGAAGAACACATAAAAAACTGCCAGATGGACATCAGCAGTACTGGAGTACGAAAGAGGGGAGGAGTGATAGACCTGTTTAAGTAATTGGAATAATATGCACAGGAACAGAAGTGTGAAGTCACTTGGTGCATTTGAAGACCTGCTAGTTGTTTCTGTGTGGCAGGAGCATGTGGAAGAAAGCAAGAGATGAAGTTGTTCATTAGATCTGAACTCTGTGAGTGCCAGGACCTCACCTGGCTCATTCATTACTATATCCGCATTGCCTAGTGCATAACAGATGCTTAGTAAATATCCAATGAATAAATAAATACAGAGATAGGTAAGGGCCAGATCTAGACGTGATTTTTATCTAAATTCTACAAAGACTTGCTTTTTTTGCTCTTTTAGGACTTGTATATCTTCTACAGATTCTTAAGCAAAATTATTAATGGGCATTTTCCCCCTTTTTGTGTGTTTTAAGGTAAATATGAACTACTAATTTATTTGATTACCTGCCACAACTCATAGTGTCACATTTTA
>NW_016109151.1:0-5509 GCF_001604975.1 Cebus imitator | reverse complement strand
TTTGAGATGGGGTCTTGGTCTGTCCCCCAGGTTGGAGTACCATGGCGCCATCTTGGCTCACTGCAACCTCTGCCTCCTGGGTTCAAGTGATTCACCTGCCTCAGCTTCCTAAATAACTGGGATTACAGGCACCTGCCAGATACCAAGCACAGCTTATATTTGTATTTTTAGTAGAGACGAGGTTTTGCCATGTTGGCCAGGCTGGTCTTGAACTCCTGACCTCAGGTAATCCGCCCACCTTGGCCTCCCAAAGTGCTGTGATAACAGGCATGAGCCACTGCACCCGGCCAAGACTTGACATTTAAATGTATTACAGTTAGGCCCTACAAACAAAAGCCCTTTTCAGGACACAAAGGCAGGCACGTACACAATCTCTGTAAGCCAGTCAGACCCAGTCCATGCTTGGTGGGCTCTTATCAGGAGAAAGTTATTAAAATCAGTCTCCTGTGCAATCAAGGCTACAATTATGGCTGTTGGAACAGAGGCTGGAGTCAGCATCTCGTGGTGGATGAGCTGCAAATTGTGTTAAGATTGCTTATCTGGAAGTCATTACTTGCTTAGCTGCTAGAGAAAAAGATAAACCCCCTGTCGGTTTCAATTAGAACATAATTTATTCTTCAAGTGCAGGGGTGAGTGACTTAACCCTTGCCTGGCGTGGCCTTAGGTCTGTTTATAATCTGATATCTTATTGCCACCAAGATGAGCTCATTCTTCATTCTTATGACCTTTTAACATGAATGCTGGCCAGTTGTTGTGTCTAAACTGCAAAAGAGACAGATGATAACAAGGCATGTCCCAATTCCTCTCTGATCACGGCCGGAAACTCAGTTTTTACGGTTTCCCTAGTGTTCTGTCTGTTCAGTCAGTTGCGGGGCTTAGGATTTTAATTTTAATTCTCACAGAGGAGTGTTAAAGTCACTGACTATAATAGTGGATTCATCTCTCTTTTTTTTTTTTTTAACAGTTTCTGCCTCATAGTTTTATGTTGTGGTACTGTTACAATTATTTAATGTTCTTGGAAAATTGACCCCATTATTATGTAATGCTCTTCTATTTCCCTGATAATTTTCTGACGTTATAGTCAGCATTTTCTGATATTAATATAGCCAGTCCTGCTTCTATTTGCTTGCTATATTTTGTTCCATCTATTTACTTTCAGTTAATATGTATTTCCATTTTTATTAATTAACGGATAAAATGAGATATATGTACTATGTACGCCATTAGGTTTGAATAATAATGTGCATTGTGGAGTGGCTAAATCCAGCTAATTAACATGGGTGTTACCTCACATAGTTATCATTTTTGTGCTGAGAACATTATCCACTTTTTAGCATTTTTTAAAAATAGACACATTATGTCCCTCTGCACGTAGGCTGGAGTACAGTGGTTCTATCATAGCTCACTGCAGTGTCAACCTCCTGAGCTCAAGCAGTCCTCCTGCCTCGGCTTTCCAAGTAGCGGGGACTGCAGGTGCACACCACCATGGCCGGCTAACTTTCAGCATTTTAAAAATAAGACCATATGTTATTAACTATGGAGACCATGTTGTACAATAGATCTCTTGAAATTATTCCTCCTTTCTGACTGAAATTTTGTATCCCTCCACAAACATCTGCCCAACCCCACCCCAACCCCAGGCTATGAGAACTACCGTTCTATACTCCACTTGTATGATATCACGTTTTTTAGACTTTGCATGAGTAAGATCATGAGGCATTTGTCTTTGTATGCTTGACATTTGAGTTAACATAATGTGCTCTTTCTTTCTTACATTTGTTTCCCTCCCTTTATGTTTTTAATATAAAATTTTATGTGATCCAATCTATTCTTCTTAGCATATCAGTTATATTTTCCTTTGATTTTATAATATCATTATGGTTGTCATATGAAATAAAACCTTTTCCATATTTTAGTTGACATAACAGATAACAGTTTACTGAAAACAAAAATTATAACCACTTATTTGATAAGGTATTCTTATGTTTATAGTTTGAGTGTGTGCATGTATGTGTGTGTGTGTGTATATGTGCATGAATGCTCATATATAAATGCAATAAAACAATAGTACAAATTACCGAAGTTACAAATTAAGATTGTTTTCTTATTATAAGCAACTCACACTCCTTGTGAACTGATAGACTTTTATTTGAAATGGAGTGAATTAATTGTAAATTTAGGGACTGGCTATTGGATTAAGGTCCTCCATTCCTTGATGGCTGTTTTCCAGAGGCTGCATTCAGCTCCTTCCCATGTTGGCTTCTCCCATATGGCAGAATGCTCCATCAAAGCTACAAAGGGAAAAGTTTGCTAGCAAGACAGAAATAACCATTTTACATAGCATGATTAGCCACGTGACATACCTTCAGCTGTGCACTATTCTCTTGTGTCAGAATGAGTCAAGCTTCCTGCCCACACCTACAGGGAGAGGATTAGAATGCAAGGTTGTGTTCATCAGCAGGTGGGATTCAATAGGGGCCAATTTAGGGCTGGCCTGCTCTGACAGATCTTCTCCAACCTGCAACAGTTTCTCAGTGTTCAATTATTTTGTATAACCTGAACTCTTTTGAAAAGTACCCATCAGGTATTTTCTAGAATGCCCCACAAGATGAATTTGTCTTGTGGGTCTCATGATTACAGTAGAGATATACTTTAATTTAGACACACTTATCTGAGTGTTAATAACTGAACAGGCCAGGTGCAGTGGCTTACGCCTGTAATCCCAACACACTCAAGGTCAGGAGTTCAAGAACAACGTCAGCAACATGGTGAAACCCCATCTGTACTAAAAATACTAAATTTGCCAGGTGTGGTGGCGAACACCTGTAATCCAAGCTGCTTGGGAGGCTGAGGCAAGAGAATCACTTGAACCCAGGAGTCAGAGGTTGCAATGAGCCCTGATCACACCAATGCACTCCAACCTGGGCAACAGAGCTGGAGACTCTCTCTCAATTAAAAAGAAAGGAAAGGATGTCATGGTTGCCAGTAGGCTTAGAGCTATTGTGATAAAATTTGGAGGAAAAAAAAATGAATAAAAATTATGACATATGACAATGAAGTTGGAAATATTTATCAAGGGAGCCATATTATTGTAGGTGAATTTTAGAAAACGAAATACTTTTCCTAGGTCTGTGAGCACAAAACTGTCCAGAAGAACAGAAGAGGGACAGATGAGGTAGAAGCAGCATGGCCCAAGAGAGGGGCTAATGGGGAGGCTGGAGACAAGGCTGGGCAGCATCAAGACTCACATCCTGATGGGAGAACTGAAGGGAGGACAAAAAGCAGGTTCATGTGAAGTACAAACCCTCTTCACATGGAAAGAGAGATTGAAAGAGACATGGAGTGTCTAGGAAACTGGGCATGAATTTGGGCAAGGAGAGTCACTGATTCACTGGTGAAATATAATAAAAAACAAGATCTCCTGCATTGTTATTTGTCCACTGCTTGTGTGGAGTTCACAGGGGAACAACACAGACAGTTTCCAAATCCTCAGATGTTTAAGACAAGTGAGGAATCAGGAAAATCAACGGAAATTAACTGTAAGTACAAGAGCTGCCCTTGAGAACTCAGGAGACAGGCATCAGACCTGGGATGGGATGAACAAGGGGGTCTTCCTGGAGGAGGAGCATTGGAGGAGATGCTGAAGAGTGAGGGGCAGGGGGTCCAGCAGACGGGAAGGAAAGGGAAGAGGAAACTGTGTCGTGGCACAGGCCAGGGCATGAGGAAAGGAGAGTGGTTTGGAAGGACGGCAGGGATGAGTACTATGTGAAGAGGCAGGAGCAGGAAGGACAGACCATGGAGGGACCGGGAGGGCAGGGAGGGCAGCTCCGAAGGTGATGCAGAGGCTGCTCCCTGAGGCTGCATTCTGTGGGGAGAAATTTGAATGCCTTTTCTTTTTTTAAGGGTTACCCACAGTCCATGAGATCTACTGATAAGGAAGGCAGTTGGAACAGGTGAGGATAGTCCTTGTTTGATGGGAAGGAGCAGTAGCATTACCAGAAAGGGTTGGTGCCGGGGAGGGGCAAGGGTTAGGAAGGCAGAGAAGATTCTGTCCCCTCAGCCATTTGCAGATGTAGGTTGGATCACTGGATGGCAGATTCACAGTTGGTGGCTCACGCCACCTGGCATCACAGGGTGAGAGCCACCTCACAGGAAACTGCAGATGATGGGAGTTCCCAGGTAACTTCCAGAAAGGGTTGGCAGGGGGCTGCAGAGTTGGCAGCAGTGATGGTGGTGGGCAGTGTGCAGCCTTTTAGGGCATTTTCTCCATGGACATACACATGTGCACCAAACTGTGTCTGCAGGTCCTCTTCCGTGTTCTGACATTCTTATAGAATCCTCATCACTTTCTCATGGTTCTGAGACCATAAGATGTATTTTCACTTCTTTCTACCACATGTATCCTTTCCTGTGTACCTCGCAAAATTTACCTAAATTCCCTATGGGTGGATTATACCTAGTTACCACCTTAGTAGCTAAATGAATTGCCCTGCTTGGTATGCCTTTGGTTAATCATTCTTGAAGATTCATGTCTCCTCATTTCAGGGGGAGCCAGCCCTGCACGTTGATGAGCAGGAGTTCAGTTTAGGGTGTTGTGTTTTCCTAGTTAACTTTGGACACGTCTATGTTCTGGAAACTATTGAACTCTCTATATTCCTTTGAAAATTCCTGTTGCTTTATCTTTTATCTTTCACTTTCTTTACAATAGTTTCTCTTTTCTCCTGTTTACTTTGCACTGAGTTTGCTAGATTTACCTTTTAAGCTTCCTAAGGAGGAAATTTAGGTTTCCTTCT
Organism: Cebus imitator; assembly: GCF_001604975.1. NCBI lineage: Eukaryota > Metazoa > Chordata > Mammalia > Primates > Cebidae > Cebus > Cebus imitator. The sequence continues at coordinate 716 of NW_016109151.1, read as the reverse complement.
TAGGAAGGAAATTGATTTTTAGATGTTTTCTTTTTAGTGTGTGTGAGGTGGAGTTTTGCTCATGTCACCCAGCTGGAGTACAATGGCATGATCTGGGCTCACTGCAACCTCCGACTCCTGGATTCAAGCCATTCTCCTGGTTCAGCCTCCCTAGTAGCTGGGATTACAGGTTCCCGCCACCATGCCTGGCTAATTTTTGTATTTTTAGTAGAGACAGCGTTTCACCGTGTTGGACAGGCTGGTCCAACTCCTGACCTCAGATGATCTGCCCACCTAAGCCTCCCAAAATGCTGTGATGCAGGTGTGAGCCACTGCATCCAGCCGATGTTTTGCTTTTTAATGGATGCATATTCCTCCTATATTCTCTTACTGCATGCTCCAAATTCTGATGAAATTCATTTTGATTTGAATTTAGTTCAACATATTGTTTAATTTTCCCTTAAGATTTCTTGCGTCAGGTGTTATTTAAAAGTGAGTTAGTTAAACTCCATGTATTTTGATGTTTACCAGCTATCTGCCTTTAATGATTTCTAGCTTAATTTTACTGTGGTTTTAGGGCATATATTTATTAATATAAAAATCATGAGATCTATAAATTTGGAAAGAAAAAGAGCTACAAATATTCTTGAAGGCGGCCCTACGGCATGTGTACTGCACAGACATGCATGTTCACCTTGATGTGGAGACAACGTTTTCTTTTTTTTTTTTTTTTTTTT
>NW_016109150.1:4349-5512 GCF_001604975.1 Cebus imitator | reverse complement strand
CCAGGAAGGAATAGACTCCATCAAATTGATGGTTCTGAGATCCAAATATAGGCCCTTGTGTCAAAAAGAGGAAACCTATTAAAGATTTAATACATATTAAAGAACAGGGAAGAATGTGATATTGTGCTGGCCTGGAGCCAGAACCTGAGCAACGCTATTTTTATAAAATGCAAAACTTTTTAAATAAGTTGCAATGGCTGCCCCATTCTCCTCACAATTACTACTGTTCTTGGCCTCTGTAAATAGAACTGCTAGTTTGTTCTGCAAAACTATGTAAAGCTGCTTACCTTTTCTTATCAGTAACTGCTAAAATCTGTGACTTCTATCACCACCCAGACAATGTGTAAACAAATGTATATCTTGACTTCTGTAAACCACTGAAGTAACAAACAGAATGACAAAAGTCCCCTGGCCCTTGGAATGTCCGGAGACCCCCGCCCTTGTCTCCACCCAGGAGGTGAATCACAGAATCCCCTAGCCCTTGGAATGTCCGAAACCTTTTCATCCCCATCCCCGCTCTTCGCCCCCACTCCCAAGGTGTTTTTTCAGGTATAAAAAGTCTTGGCACCCTCCTTTTGACACCACAGGTTGGAGAGATGTGAGTCCTCTGTGGTCGCCATCATAATAAATGACCCTGCAATCGGGCATACTTTTGTCTTCGTGATAACTTTCTACGCTCCGTCCAATACAACACCATGTGCACTTGCTCATCAGGGGAACTTGACCTACCCCAGTGGATTTCACTGACCAGCCGGTACACCCACTCCAGCCAGGGGACGAAGTCCTGGTGAAGAGAATCACTACCTCTGGCCTAACTCCTTGCTGGAAAGGACCCTACACTGTAATCCTGGTCACCCCCACGGCAATCAAAGTGGATGGACTGACTACCTGGATTCACCACTCACACGTCAAGACTGACCTCCCAAATGCAGGATGGGAAGCGGTTCCATCCTCAACGGACCCCCTAAAGCTAAGACTATTGTGCCGTTCTCGGTCATCATCCTAATCTCCCTGATTCCTGCAACCACCCTCCGAAAGGGACTCTCCTTGGCACCCACCTACTATCGTTGGGTCATCACCGAGGTCTCCACTGGAGCATATGTTAGTTCCTTAACCGGAAAGGGATCCACCCTAGTCAACCTAACCCTGGAGTACACTCCAGA
>NW_016109150.1:0-1329 GCF_001604975.1 Cebus imitator | reverse complement strand
TTGAGATGGAGTCTCACTCTGTCACCTGGCTGGAGAGCAATGTACACTCTCAGCTCACTGCAACCTCCATCTCCCAGGCTCAAGCGATTCTCCCGCCTCAGCCTCCCAAGTAGCTGTGATTACAGGCACCCAACATCATGCCCAGGTAATTTTTATATTTTTTGTAGAGATGGGCTTTGCCATATTGACCAGGCTGGTCTTGAACTCCTGATCTCAAGTGATCCACCCACCACAGCCTCCCAAAGTGCAGGGATTACAGGCCTGAGACACCGCGCCCAGCTGACTTTTTTTTTCTTTTTTCTTTTTTAAGACAGAATCTGGCTCTGTTGTCCAGCCTGAAGTGCAGTGACGAGATCTTCGCTCACTGCAACCTCAGTCTCCTGGGTTCAAGCAATTCTCCTGCATCAGTGTCCCAAGTTGCTGGGACTACAGGCGTGCGCCATTATGCCCAGCTAATTTTTGTATTTTTAGTAGAGATGGCATTTCACCATATTGGCCAGGCTGGTCTCAAACTCCTGACCTCATGGTCCTCCTACCTCAGCCTCCCAAAGTGCTTGGATTACAAGCATGTGCCACCACACCCAACAAGTTTTTCTCAATTATGATTACAATCGCTTTGTTATAGAACTGTTGAGATTTTCTATTTCTTGTGTCAATCTAGGTTTCTAGGTTTCAAAAAATTTCTTCATTTCCTCTAGGTTGTCTATTTTTTCATTTGTTTTTCTATTCTCTTATAATCTATGTTAATTCTGTAGAATCATTGGTAATGTCTCCATTTTTATTTTTATTTACGTCATTTGCATCTTTTCTCTTTTGTTTTTTGTCAGTCTAGATATAAGTTGGTCAATTTTGTTTATCTTTCCCAAGAAATTATTTGTTTTACTTATGTTTTCTATTGCTTATTGCCTCTATTTTTCAAAAATCTCTGCTCTAATCTTTTTACTGTCTTATTTCTGCTATCTTTGGGTTTTGTTTACTCTTCATTTTCTAGTTGTATAAGATGTAAAGTTGAGTTATTGATTTGAGATCTTTTGTAACATAGACATTTAAACTTTTCCCTCTTAGCCCTGCTTTTTGGTTGCATCTCATAAGTTTTGATAAGTTGTGTTTTTATTTTCATTTGTCTCAAGATACAAATATTCTTTGTGGTTTTCTCTTTGATGCTTTAGTTTTGAGAGAGTACATTGTTTAATGTCAACATATTTGTGAATTTTCTGGTGTTTCCTCAGTTATTGATTTCTGGCTTCATACCATTGTGGTTAGAGAAGTACTTTGCATGACATCTATACTTTTTAATCTATTAAAACTTTTTTTTTTTTTTTTTTTTTT
>NW_016109149.1:4225-5516 GCF_001604975.1 Cebus imitator | reverse complement strand
GGGCATTTGGGTTGGTTCCAGGTCTTTGCTATTGTAAACAGTGCTGCAACATGCATGTGCATGTGTCTTTATAATAGAATGATTTATAATCCTTTGGGTATATACCCAGTAATGGGATAATGGAATTCCTGGGTCAAATGGAATTTCTATTTCTAGATCCCTGAGGAATTGCCACACTGTCGTCCATAATGGTTGAACTAATTTATACTCCCACCAACAGTGTAAAAGTGTTCCTTTTTCTCCATATCCTCTCCAGCATCTGTTGTCTCCAGATTTTTTAGTGATCGCCATTCTAACTGGTGTGAAATACTGTCAATGTATTTCAATGTAGTTTTGATTTGCATTTCTCTAGTGACCATTGATGATGAGCATTTTTTCATATGTTTGTTGGCCTCATAAATGTCTTCTTTTGAAAAGTGTCTGTTCATATCCTTCATCCACTTTTGAATGGGTTTGTTTGTATTTTTTCTAGTAAATTTGCTTTAGTTCTTTGTAGAGTCTGGATATTTGCCCTTTGTCAGATGGGTAGATTACAAAAATTTTTTCCCATTCTGTTGGTTGCTGGTTCACTCGAATGATTGTTTCTTTTGCATACAGGAGCCCTTAAGTTTAATTAGATGTCATTTGTCTATTTTGGCTTTTGTTGCTGTTGCTTTTAGTGTTTTAGTCATGAAGTCCTTGCCTATGCCTATGTCCTGAATGGTGTTGCCTAGGTTTCCTTCTAGGGTTTTTATGGTGTTAGTTCTTATGTTTAAGTCTTTAATCCATCTGGAGTTAATTTTTGTATAAGGTGTGAGGAAGGGGTCCAGTTTCAGCTTCCTGCATATGGCTAGCCAGTTTCCCCAGCACCATTTATTAAACCGGGAATCCTTTCTCCATTGCTTGTTTTTGTCCAGTTCGTCAAAAGTTAGATGGTTGTAGACATGTGGTGTTACTTTTGAGGCCTCTGTTCTGTTCCGTTTGTCTATATCCCTATTTTGGTACCAGTACCATGCTGTTTTGATTACTGTAGCCTTGTAGTATAGTTTGAGGTGGTATCATGATGCCTCCAGATTTGTTCTTTTTGCTTAGGGTTGTCTTGGCTATGCAGGCTCTCTTTTGGTTCCATATGAAGTTTAGTGTTTTTTTCCATATCTGTGAAGGTCAATGGTAGCTTGATGGGAATAGCATTGAATCTATAAATTACTTTGGGCAGTATGGCCGTTTTCACCATGTTGATTCTTCCTAACCATGAGCATGGATGTTTTTCTATCTGTGTCCTCTCTTATTTCCTTTTTTTTTTTTTTTTTTT
>NW_016109149.1:0-1180 GCF_001604975.1 Cebus imitator | reverse complement strand
GCTTGATCGATTTGGCTGTTGAAACTTGTGTATGTCTCTTGAAGTTCTCGTGCTGTGTTTTTCAGCTCCATCAAGTCATATATATTCTTCTCTATGCTGATTATTCTAGTTAGCTTTTCATCTAACTTTTTTTCAAAATTCTTAGTTTCTTTGCATTGGGTTAGAAGATGGTCTTTTAACTCAGAGAAGCTTGTTATTACCTTCTGAAGCCTGCTTCTGTCAATTCGTCAAACTCTTTCTCTGTCTTGTTTTGTTCCCTTGATGGTGAGAATCTATGATCCATGGGAGAAGAGGTGTTCTGGTCTTTGATGGATTCATCCTTTTTGTGCTGGTTTATCCCATCTTTGTGGATTTATCTCCCTTTGATCTTTGAAGTTGGTGACTTGGCAAGGGATCTCTTTGAGTGTATGTTTTTGTTGAGGTTGGAGCTATATTTTTTTGGCCTGTAGAGGCACTGCTGGGCTGCCTCAGATTCAGTCAGGATGCTCGGTGGGTGGTCTTCCCCTGGAGTTTGTTTAGGCAAGTTAGATTAGCCCCACCTTCCCAATGGCGTCTCTCCTTTCCCGAGCTCCATCTTCCCGGTTGGGGTCAAACTGCTATTTTCGCTGGGAATCTCTCTAGCATGTGGGCTTCAGTTTGAGTTTTGTGGGAGGTGGGGCCTGCCAGGCCTTATGACCTGTTTCCCTGCTTTCAACTTTGCCTCTTGCTGTGGGACAGGTAGTTTCATCCCACTAGAGTTAGTCCACGCTTCCGCCCAGGTCAGTGCAAACTTGCGGCACCAGGTGGGAGCCATCACTCAGATTTGCATTGACAACACACAGCGCCCCTCAGTCCAGCCGGGTTCTTGTGGACCGTGGGTTGCAGGAGGGATGAGGGAACCACAGGATCCAAATTGGAGGACCAAGGGGGTGAAGTCCCTGACCCTCCAGGCCGGCTGCACTTTCCAGGTGGGGATACGCCCTGCCCTGTCTCAGTTCTCTCTCCCTGAGTTGCACTCACCCTGCTTCTCCGCTCACCTTCCCTGAGCTATTTTCAGAATTCTACCAGTTCCACCACAACGAACCTGGCACCTCACTTGGAATCATGAAGTCTTCTAGCCCGCTGTGCCTCATTTGTTGGGAGCTGCATTCTGGTGTTGCCTCCTGTCGGCCATCTTGGCACCCAACCTTCTTTTTTCTTT
>NW_016109148.1:3002-5534 GCF_001604975.1 Cebus imitator | reverse complement strand
TTTTTTTGTATTTTTTTGGAGACAGGATCTCACTCTTGCTCAGGTTGGAATGCGATAACACATATTCTGCTCACTGCAGCCTTGGACTCCCGGGCTCAGGTAATCCTCCCACCTCAGCCTTGAGATTATCTGGGACCTCAGGTGTCTGCCACCATTCCTGGGTAACTTTTTGTATATTTAGGAGAGACTAGGTTTCGCCATGTTGCCCAGGGGACCTTGAATTCATGGGCTTTGGTGATCCTCCTGCCTCGCCCTCACAGAGTGCTGGGGTCACAGGCATGAGCCACTGGGCCTGACCCAGATTTTTAGACCTAGTTGTCACCTGAATGTGCCGGGGCTTATGGTCTGGGCTTTTTTCTTTTCTCTTCTTTTTTTTTTTTTTTTTTTTTTTCTTTCTCTTAAAAAAACAAATTGAGGCCTGGCGTGATGGCTCACGCCTGTAATCCCAGCACTTTGGGAGGCTAAGGAGGGCGGATCACCTGAGATCAGGAGTTCAAGACCAGCCTGGCCAACATGGTGAAACCCCATCTCTATTAAAAATACAAAAATCAGCCAGATACGGTGGCATGCGTCTGTCATCCCAGCTACGTGGGAGGCTGAGACAGAAGAATCGCTTCAACCCCAGAGGTGGAGATTGCATTAACCAAGATGATGCCATTGCACTCCAGACTGGGCGACAGAGCAAGACTCCATCTCAAAAAACAAATTATCTGTAGGGTCCAGACCTACAGGGTCCTGTGAGCCCCTCTCTGCTGGTGTGGAGATGGGAAACGAAATAAAACCCACAAGACACCGCGAAAGAGAGAAGAGAGTTTGGGCCCAGGGGTCCGCTGCCAGCCAAAGCACAGAGTCCAGCAGTCACCTCGCGTGCCTGGACACCCTTGAGAACAGGCACTGGGCGGGAAGGCAGGCTGAGGTCATGGTGGTCGGTGATAGGGTCCGGTAAATCACGTGTCTTGGAGACAAGGGTCCAGGACTTTCAAGTAGCCGAGGCAAGGAGATTTTAGACATCTTCCCTAGCTGGCTAACCAGCGGGCGCTTCCCCAGCGCTGGCGCTCCCACACAGCCGAGGCGCCCCCCGGCAGCCCTTATGCAGGGTGACAGGGGGCTGAGAGCATCTTGCCTTGGGGTCACTTTGTTCACAATGTCACCTGAGTTCCATGCTTCATAACCCAATAATCATTAGTAAAATGAAGGGTTATATGAGTATATGTCTTTATAAGTGAGTAACCATAGGATGATATATGATTATATATAGAGGAATAACTGTGTGCCTACATTTCTAATTCTTTTCTAAATCAGTATTTATATGGAAACAGGTTGAGGCTTCAGATCCTTGCCATGGCAGGGTTCCCCCCCTACAAATATCCCATTTGTCAGAGGAAGAGACTGAGGGTCAGAGTGGCTTTCACAGCCAGGCATAGACTCTGTCCCTCTTAATTGCCTCAGTGGGATTTTTCCTAGGGCGGTTAGGTCCGCAGTGACTGGACTTTGAACTTGGCGCCATTTCCAGTTTTTGCAGCGCGTGCCGCCTGCCTCAGCAGGGGCTTCCATGGGTCATCGTTCAGAAGCGGGGCTGTCAAGTCCAGTGTGTGCGGATGTGACTCTGACAGGTCCCATCAGGCGCCATCCAGAAAGGCCAGGCCATTCGCATGCCTTGCAAACCCGCAGAGGTGGCTGGCCCCGTGCTCCAGGCCTTGTCCCTGGCCCGTCCAGTCTGGAGCTGAGATGGGCTAACTCTCACTCTCCCCCCAGGACCCCCGCAGAGCAGGAAGGAGGCCGACCCTGTGCCCCCGACGCCCGGCGTGTCCTCCCTGAGCCAGCTGGGTGCATACCTGGACAGTGACGACAGCAATGGTAGCAACTGAGCTGTCCTAGGACCCCCACACGGGTCAGGCTGCAAGACCAGCTCCGCCACATGGAGGCCGGCGTTGCTGGTGGTCGGGGCAGGAGGCTTGGGCGTGACCGGAGCCCCGAAGGACAAGCACCAGCGTTCTCCAAGCGCATAGGGCCAGCAAGGGCGTCAGCCCCAGGATGTCGCTTTTCTCTGCCCTCACCAGCCTCTCAACACCTCGGGGACCCCTGCCCCTTGTGCCCCCACCTGTCAGTGTGCTCAGCGCTGCGACATCCCTGGAATCTCAGCTTCCATCACTACTTCAGGGTGGCGGCGTTTGGAGGATGGGGTGGACCTGCCGGGCTCTAGACGGCCTCATGTCTTCTTTCCACAAACTGTCGGAACCAATAAAAGGAAACCTGCCGAGCATCCCGGGCCCCGTCTCTCTCCTAGAGGCTGATGAGGAGGCCCAGGGCAAGGCCTCTGTTAGCATCATTCCAGGGTTAGTCCACAGAGGCTCGTTTTTTTTTTTTTCTTTGAGACAGAGTCTCACTCTGTTATCCAGGCTGGAGTGCAGTGTGCGATCTCGGCCCACTGCAACCTCGCCTCCTGGATTCAAGCAATTCTCCTGTCTCAGCCTCCTGAGTAGCTGGGGCTACAGGCGCCCGCCACCACGCCCAGCTGATTTTTATATTTTT
>NW_016109148.1:0-1107 GCF_001604975.1 Cebus imitator | reverse complement strand
AAAAAAAAAAAAAAAGGCGCTACAGTTTGCCTTCAAAGCAGCTGAGCTCCACGTAACAAGGATGAACTCACCCGCTCTATCGGTAGAAAGCTCTACTGGGAAGTTCCCCTCCTCGGCACGGGTAGCAAAGAGTCGACAGAGGGAAGGGAAGAACCTGCGTTCGTCAAATGTTCCCTGAGCACTTGGCAGAAACAAAGTTGAGCTCCCACTATCCAACACCCCTCCTTAATTTCTTTTTTTTTTTTTTTTTTTTTTTTAAAGACGGGAGTTTCACCATGTTGGTCAGGCTGGTCTTGAACTCCCGACCTTAGGTGATCCCCCTGCCTTAGCCTCCAAAGTGCTTGGATTACAGGCGTGAACTACCACGCCCGGCCCCCCTTTTTTTTTTCTTTTTTTCTGAGACGGAGCCTCACTTTATCACCCAGGCTGGAGTGCAGTCGGCTCACTGCAGCCTCCACCTCCCAAGTTCAAGTGATTCTCCTCTCTCAGCCTCCTGAGTAGCTGGGATTACAGGCACACACCACCACACCCAGCTAATTTTGGTATTTTTTAGTAGAGACGGGGTTTCCCCATGTTGCCAGGCTGGTCTCAAACTCATGAACTCAAGTGATTCGGCCTCCCAGAGTGCTGGGATTACAGGCGTGAGCCGCTGCATGGCCAAAAAAACTTGTATGTATTATGTTCAAATAAAGTTAATGGATGCCAAAGGCGGTGATGACAACGTTGAAAATAAGTAGATAAGTGGGTTCTGGGGGCGCAGAGGGGGTGCCTGGTGGGAGCGTTTATTGCCCATCTCTCCGTGTTTTCTGGTGCTGCATAACAAATTAAACCAAAATTGAGCAACTTAAAAACAACAGCTGGGTGTGGTCTTCTGCTTCAATGTCCAGCAAGTGCGCAATCAAGACAGAGGCCAGGCCAGGCGCGGTGGCTCACACCTGCAATCCCAGCACTTTGGAGGCCAAGGCGGCTGGATCACCTGAGGTCAGGAGTTCAAGACCAGCCTGACCAACATGGTGAAACCCCGTCTTAAAAACAAAAAAATAATAATAAGCTGGGCACGGTGGCTCACGCCTGTAATCCCAGCACTTTGGGAGGCCGAGGTGGGTG
>NW_016109147.1:3623-5536 GCF_001604975.1 Cebus imitator | reverse complement strand
TTTGGTTAGGTCCCATTTGTCTACTTTGACTTTTGTTGCCAATGCTTTTGGTGTTTTAGTCATGAAGTCCTTGCCTATGCCTATGTCCTGAATGGTTTTGCCTAAATTTTCTTCTAGGGTTTTTATGGTGTTAGGTCTTATGTTTAAGTCTTTAATCCATCTGGAGTTAATTTTAGTGTAAGCTGTGAGGAAGGGGTCAGTTTCTGCTTTCTGCACATGGCTAGCCAGTTTTCCCAATACCATTTATTAAAAGGGAATCCTTTCCCCATTGCTTGTTTTTGTGAGGTTTGTCAAAGATCAGATGGTTGTAGACGGGTGGCATTGCCTCCGAGGCCTCTGTTCTGTTCCATTGGTCTATATCTCTATTTTGGACCAGTACCATGCTGTTTTGATTACTGTAGCCTTGTAGTATAGTTTGAAGTTAGGTAATGTGATGCCTCCAACTTTGTTCTTTTTGCTTAGAATTGACTTGGCTATGTGGGCTCTCTTTTGGTTCCATATGAAGTTTAAGGTGGATTTTCCAGTTCTGTGAAGGTCATTGGTAGCTTGATGGGATAGTGTTGAATCTGTAAATTACTTTGGGCAGTATGGCCATTTTCACGATATTGATTCTTCCTAACTATGAGCATAGAATGTTTCTCCATACGTTTGTGTCCTGTCTCATTTTCTTGAGCAGTGGTTTGTAGTTCTCCTTGAAGATGTCCTTTACATCTTTGTTAGTTGTATTCCTAGGTATTTTATTTTCTTTGCAGCAATTGTAAATGGCAGTTGGTTCTTGATTTGGCTCTGTTTAAGTCTGTTATTGGTGTATAGGAATGCTTGTGATTTTTGCACATTTATTTTGTATCCTGAGACTTTGCTGAAGTTGCTTATCAGTTTCAGGAGATTTGGGGCTGAGACAATGGGGTCTTCTAAATATGCACTCATGTGTCTGCAAATAGAGGACAATTTGACTTCCTCCTTTCCTAATTGGATACTCTTTATTTCTTTTTCTTGCCTGATTGCTCTGGCTAGAATTTCCAATACTATTTTGAATAGGAGTGGTGAGAGAGGGCATCCTTGCCTAGTGCCAGATTTCAAAAGGAATGCTTCCAGTTTTTGCCCATGCAGTATGATATTGGCTGTGGGTTTGTCATAAATAGATTTACTATTTTGAGATACGTTCCATCAATACCTAGTTTATTGAGAGTTTTTAGCATAAAGGGCTGTTGAATTTTGTCAAAGGCCTTCTCTGCATCAATTGAGATAATCATGTGGTTTTTGTCTTCGGTTCTGTTTATGTGGTAAATTACATTTATAAACTTGTGTATGTTGAACCAGCCTTGCATCCCCAGGATGAAGCCTACTTGATCATGGTGGATAAGGTTTTGGATGTGCTGTTGCAATCGGTTTGCCAGTATTTTACTGAAGATTTTTGCATCTGTGTTCATCATGGATATTGGCCTGAAGTTTTCTTTTCTTGTTGAGTCTCTGCGGGTTTTGGTATCAGGATGATGCTGGTCTCATAAAATGATTTGGGAAGGAGTCCCTCTTTTTGTATTGTTTGGAATAGTTTTAGGAGTGGTACCAGCTCCTCTTTGTATGTCTGGTAGAATTCGGCTGTGAACCCAACTGGACCTGGGCTTTTTTGGTGGGTAGGCTCTTAATTGCTGCTCAACTTCAGCCCTTTTTATTAGTCTATTCAGGGTTTCAACTTCATTCTGCTTTAGGCTTGGGTGGATGCAAGTGTCCAGGAATTTATCCATTTCTTCCAGATTTACTGGTTTATGTGCATAGAGTTGTTTGTAGTAATCTCTGATGGTGATTTGTATTTCTGTGGAATCTGTGGTGATATCCCCTTTATCATTTTTTATTGCATCTATTTGATTATTCTCTCTTTTCCTTTTTATTAATCTGGCTAGTGGTCTATTTTG
>NW_016109147.1:0-1328 GCF_001604975.1 Cebus imitator | reverse complement strand
CAAGGTTCTTAGTTTCTTTGCATTGGATTAGAACATGTTCTTTTAGCTCAGAGAAGTTTCTTATTACCCACCTTCTGAGGCCTGTTTCTGTCAATTCATCAGATTCATTCTCCATCCAGCTTTGTTCCCTTGCGGGTGAGGAGTTGTGATCCCTTGGAGGAGGAGAGGTGTCCTGGTTTTGGGTGTTTTAATCCTTTCTGCACTGGTTTCTCCCCATCTTTGTGGATTTATTTACCTGTGGTCTTTGTAGTTGGTGGCTTTCAGATGGGGTCTCTGAGTGGACGTCCTGTTTGTTGATGAGAAGTTATTTCTGTTTCTTAGTTTTCCTTCTAACAGTCAGGCCCCTCTGCTGTAGGACTGCTGGAGGTCCATTCCAAGCCCTGCTTTCCCGGGGCTCATCTGCAGTGGCTGCAGAGCTGTGAGGGTTGCTACCAGTTTCTTCTTCTGCCATCTTTGTCCCAGAAGGGTACCTGCCAGATGTCAGTCTGAGCTTTCCTTTATGAGGTGACTCTTAGGATATATGGGGGTTGGGGAGCTGCTTGAGGAGACAGTCTGTCCTTTATAGGAGCTCAAGTGCTGAGCTGTGAGCTCCGTTGTTCCATTCAGAGTTGCTGGGTATGTACATTTAAGTCTGCTGCAGCAGAACTCATAACAGCCTTTTTTTCCCCAGGTGCTCTGTCCTGGGAAGGTGGGGTTATATTTATAAGTTTCTGTTGTGCTGCTGCCTTTTTTCAGGGATATCCTGCCCAGTGAGGAGGCAGCCTAGTCACAGTCTGCCAGCAGAGGCGTTGCTGAGCTGCTGTGGGCTCCACCCAGCTGCCATGTGAACTTCCCTGCTGTCCTGTTTATAGGGGTGTAGTTAGAACTGCCTTGGCAATGGTGGCCCGCCTCTGTAATGGCGGACTACCTCAGTAGTGGTGGACTGCCTTGGTAATGGTGGACGCCCATCCCCCACAGAGCTGGACCATCCCGGGTTCATCAGTGCTTGCTGTGAAACTCTCAATCCAGAGTGTTTCAGATTGCTGGTCTTTGTGGGGCTGGGACCGGCAGTGGCTGATCACCTGGCTCCCTGCCTCAGACCCCTTTTCTCTTTCAGTTGAACAGTCTACTCTGTCTCCCAGGCTTTCCAGTCACCAATTGAAAAGACACCCAGATTTGTGTGAGTTCTTGTGCCAAAACCTGCTGTGCCGGCTGAAATAGCCACGCTGGGAGTTCGTGGTGCTTTTTTGCCAAGGAATCTCCTGGCCTGGCTCTCTGTTTCAGTCCCTTTTTTTCAGTTGAATGGGCGACTCTGTCTCCCAGGCATTCCAGTCGCCAGTTGAAAAGGC
>NW_016109146.1:0-5537 GCF_001604975.1 Cebus imitator | reverse complement strand
TCTCTCTCTCTCTCTCTCTCTCTCTCTGTGTGTGTGTGTGTGTGTGTGTGTGTGTGTGTGTGTGTATGCATCTTTTCATGAGCAAGAAGGTAGGTAAGAAAGAATATACAGCAAGTCTTTATCGTTGGTTAACCGAGAAGTACAGGAATGAGGGTGGGTAGAAAATGGTTGATTATTGTAAGAAGGAAATATTAATCCTTCTTATAATAATCTTTTATTGGATGTATAATTTGAAACTACTTTATAAGATAACGTTAAATATTAAAGTCATAACAAGATTGAAAAATGTTAATTTTTCATAATAAATTTGAAAAAGTGTTGGGATATGGATGGTAAGGGCTAGCAGTGAGGCACACACTCAGCAGCAGACAAGCCAAAATTTAAACCTTTGTCTAGATAAGGCTAAAATTATGCTTCTTCCACTGCATCCTGCATGTTGAGGAATCCCAGACACACAGCACTGTATGTTAGTTCATCTTGTTCCCTGGTAGCACATTGCTGCCCAAACGCCAAGCCAACTGATAAGGTATCTCAGAATTTATGCCAGACGAGACAGTTATTTGCCATATTCCATTTGAAGAATCTGTGGATTTTATGAAACAAATAAATAGTCACAGAGATGGGGTGATATGCTGCTTCAGTCCATGTAGAAAGGTTTGTAATCTCAGCAGTGTACTACAGATACAAAGGAGGAAGATATGAATGTCATTCAAAAGCCAGTGAGTCTGGGGACTGAGTCAAGTTTATTTTCTCTAAGTGAGATTTTTATTTCTAACCAGGGGTTCAAGAAAGGAGCCTCACTTTAACTATGGTCCCTTGGTACATTCTGTACTGTCCACTGAGGGATAGTATTCCCTCCAACCACCACCAGGGTTTTCTCCCAGTCTACATAAGTCTCTGATCCATACCCACGTGACCTCTGGGAATGGAAACTGGCCTGCTCCTGCTAGGTGCTCTGTAAGATGGAATGCAATCTTTTAAAGAAAAATAAAAATAGAAGCCACAGTTCAGATATACCCCAAAGCCGACCACTTAAACCAACATAGTCAAAATTTAAGTCATCCAGATTCCCCTGAAACACTAGCTCTAATTACAAATGAAACACAAAATGTAGGCTTTACATCCCTTTCAGCCTGATCCAGCAAAATTAAAGCAATTAGTCATACATAAATCAGCTTAAAAACTCTACTTGTCTTAAAAAGAATATTAATGTGTAACAGCCCATCATGAAAAAGATCAAAACACTTTCTCTTGTATGCTTTATAAACTGTGCTCTAATTGCTGTCAGGTGAGTTTCTTTCCATTTTCTGTTCAAAATCTTCTAGTTCATAAACTGTAGTTTTGTATGCACAATGAACTCGAAATTTTAAATTTTCTAACTTGATCTGATTTTAATTTTGACATATCCTTCCACCCCCCTTACTGATACAGCTTCAACAAAGAAGGGTGGTCACCAGCTGACTACAAGGATCACTGCTAACCAGGGATGACTCATTCACACATCCATCCTAAATAGACTTCCTTGGATACGAAACATCCAGAGTTTGCTGTATCTCCATGGACACTCATTTAGACAGGGCACTTACTTCTCAGGAAACTCACTTTCATTTTCCTAATAAGGTTCCCTTTGAAGCCTAAGAATTTCTCCAAGACAAAATTCATGTAGGCCAAAATACCAGACATCAGGCCTGCAGTTGTGGTCACCCTGGCCACAGCCAAGTTGTCACTTCACTCATGGTTATCTTTCTGCCATCTGCTACTTGGAGAATAATGATCATAAAGTATTGTTGTCTGAAGCCTTTTTAGAAAAGTTGATTTATAGCAGCCCATGAGACAGGTACATTAGAGATGACCAATGTCCTGAGAATACCAAGAAGCACTCGTCTTTGATTCTTAGGGCTTGACGTCTCAGAAACAAATCCAAGACACGTTATAATAATGACCCTTGTTCATTGTGAGCCCATTAGAAAACACTCACAAATAAGCATTTTAAATTTCCCAGTGATTTTGACTCCTAAAAATGTCTTCCAAGATATATAAAAGTTTCTGGAGTTTTGCAATCAACTTGGTTTTTACTTAAACTCTCTGTAGCAACCCTGACTTTTCTTGTTATGAAATCATTTCTATTATTAAATATAAAGTTATTGGTGATATTCACAAAAAATTCTAGATAGTATGGAGTTCTTGCTGCAGAAGTTCTACTTATTGAAACTTAAAAGAAGTCAGTTAAATTTACAATTTCAACTTGCTCTAACACTTAGCTCAAAAGTGGTGATCTTAGTTTTGACATTTCTTGCATTGGACTCAAGGCTTCTAATGGATTATAACTTCCTTTTATTGACTCAACAGTTTATTATTGAGTAGCCTTTATTTTAGATACTGACAAACTAATAGCAAAATAAATGGAAGGTCTTTTCTTACTGTTTAATGGGAGAAACATATATGAGATAAATTATTTCAATGTACTGATATAAGAGCTATAGCTATTCACTTAACAACTGGGATGCCTTGAGCAAATCACTTGATCTTTCCGGGCCTCAGTTTTCTTTACTGTAAAACTGAAAAGCAGTGCAGGGGCTGACAGTGCTGACTGCCATTGAGACTAGATTCAAAGCCTCCCTCTGCACACACTGGCTGTTTCACACGGGGCAAGTCACTTAATAGTTTCTTAATCTGCAAAATTAGGATACTGCCATGATCTGGGTGTTTGTGCTCCCTGCAAATTTGTACATTGACATTTAGCGCCCTTATAAAAGAGACCCCAGACAGCTCATTCACCCATTGACTATGTAAAGACACAGCAAAACTACGGCTTATTTTTGATCTTTTGATCTACGAAAGGATAAAAAATAAGTTTTCATACATGTATATAATAGTTCAGGTAATTCAAAGGATGCCTTCAGGACACCAAATCACTCTACATGCTTTGAAATGATGAAACCAAGAGGAGAGGTTTCATTCACACTTTACCAGGAGGGTTTTCTGATTCCTGCTGCCTGCATTGATCTCTCACATTGCTGAACTGCTAGGCCAGAGGAGGTGGCTCAGGTCTGTGATCTCAGCACTTTGGGAGGCCAAGAAGGGCAGATTACTTGAGGTCAGGAGTAATTTTGTATTTTTAGTAGAGACGGGGTTTCACCACATTTGAGGTGAGTGGTAACTACTGTCAGTTTACATGGACTTGACTAGCATTCTTATTACACACATTATTACAAAGTATTTGATCTACCAATGTGGAATCCCACATAATATTTTTGTGAATACAAAAAGAAACACACTTTATAGTGAAGCAGGTAATGCTGTGTATGAACAAAAATGAAATTCACTGGTCATAGCACATACCACATCAACTAGCAGCTGCTGGCTTGAGAGGCAGTGTGATGGCCATTTGAAAAAACCTCTGGGTCACTGACTTGGGATGACACCTTTTAAGGATGGGAGGCCACTCTCCAGGAAACCATATATATAATACACTGATAACTATTGTGGGTGCTGGTACTGTGTCCTGTGTAATCGAATACATGGAGCCACTCCACGGTTCACTCAGAACCAGGGTGTGAAAATAGAATTGGCCTCACACACCATCGCTCCCAAGAACCCATTTGGGGAATTTGTGTTTCCTGCCCTGCAATATTAGCTTCTGTGTGTCTAAGAGATCTGGTACCCAGAGGGGTTTTGTGCTTTCCATTTTCACAACTTTAAGCTCTATGGTTCTAAAGGTCTGGTTTCAGCAGTGAATATTTCTACCAGAGGACAGAATGACAGTCACATTAAACTTTGTTTCTGCCCAGTCACTTCAAGCTGCTCATGCCGGGAGACCAGCAGAAAAGGAGTCACCATTTTGGCCGGGCTGGATCACAATCACCAGGAAGAGGTAGGGGCGCTTTCACGCATTGGAGGCAGAGAAGAATACACTTAGCACCCTAACGGCCATGGTGGTGTTTCTTGGTATTTCTTCCCCTGCCCAGTTTGGATGATAAAAGGACAAAGACAACAGCCGTGGCCTGACAGGGGCACAGAGACCAGAAGCCTGCTACCCAGATCCCTCCTTTGGAACTAAAACACGTTCATTCTCACAGCTGCTAAGAGACTTGGCTGCCGATTTATCATGGCTGAGCCTCTTTCTGGGCCTTTCCCTTGACAAGGGAATTATCTTACCCCAAATTAAGCCTATTTGAGGCATCTCACTACCAGAGCTCCCCCTTGGGCCTCTGCTGCAACCACACATTTGATTTCTTCCTCTGCCCAGTTACACCTTCCTCGTTTAATTTATAGGTAATGTTGTTGAGATCACTCCCCAAAACACCCCCTGCATGCAAATCCTTGTCTTGGAGCTGTTTTCCCGGGCCCCTGATCTGAGACAGTAGCTGACATGTATGGAATGCTTATTATGTGCTCTACATATTAACTCAATAAATTCTCACAAAAAAATAAAATCCCCATATGGCAGATGAGAACCTTTAGGTTTAGAGAGGTTAAATGACTTACATAAAGCCTGGTATGATGACCTGAAAATTAGATTTGGAACAAATACATACTTCACGTTGGCTCTTATGGCAGCTTGGAATTCTAGAGTTTTTCATTATCTGCAAGTACATTGGATGATCCATGACATGTAGGAAATTGTAACTGCTGAGGTTCCATTCACCCCACACATCTTCTGAAATGACTAGTGTCAATGCATGGGAGGTCATCTAGTGGCCACATCTCAATGGAACTTTATTGTTCTCTACTCTTTCTTGTAAGCTATAACCTCAGCATGTAATGCATTTACCAAAATATAAACATTTGCTCTTAGCTAAAAGAATAAATGAAATATTTTTCATTAGAAAAGACAAGGCATAGAACATTCTATCCTCCCTTCCACCCGATAAACAAGAAGGACTGAATGAGTAACGGTATGGATCTGCTGCTACCATATCCATCTCAATAGTAATTTGTATGTCATAGTGTAAGTAGAAGATTTTAAGAAAATGTAGGGATTTAATGGTGGTTAAAACCAACCCCCTATGAAGACAGGACGACATATATTTCTTAAAAATTTAGGTTGTTGTCTCACAAATTGCAATGGTCAAGTATAACTATTGTGACCAAATTACAGTATACAAGGCTGGTGAAAGGTAAAATAAAAATGAAAAAGAGCCAGGTGTGGTGGCCTTCATCTGTAATCCCAGCACTTTGGGAGGCTAAGGCAGGTAGATCAAGAGGTCAGGAGTTTGAGACCAGCCTGACCAACATGTGAAACCCTGTCTCCACTAAAAATACAAAAATTAGCCTGGCATTGTGGCACATGACGGTAATTCCAGCTACTCAGGAGGCTGAGGCAGGAGAATCATTTAAACCTGGGAGGCAGAAGTTGCAGTGAGCCAAGACCACACCACTGCACTCCAACCTGGGTGACAGAGTGAGACTCTGTCTCACACACACACAAAAAAGATAGATATTAATATTTACTGATTACTTAGCCCTATGCAAATGTCTTAAAACTTCTTTTACTTCAAACCACAGTAAGAAATATGTTTTCAGAGTTATCTGTT
>NW_016109145.1:3930-5539 GCF_001604975.1 Cebus imitator | reverse complement strand
AAAAAAAAAAAAAAAAAAAAAAAAAAAAAAAAAAACTAAAAACGAAGAAGGGCCAGGCGCAGTGGTTCACGCCTGTAATCCCAGCACTTCGGGAAGCCGAGGTCAGGAGTTCCACGCCAGCCTGGCCAACATGACGAAACCCCGTCTCTACTAAAAATGTATAAAATTAGCCAGGCGTGGTGGTGAGTGCTGGAATCTCAGCTACTCGGGAGGCTGAGGCATGAGAATGGCTTGAACCTAGGAGGTGGAGGTAGCAGAGAGCCAAGATTGCATCACTGCACTCCAGCCTGGACTACAGAGCAAGACACCATCTCAAAAAAAAAAATTAAAAATTAAAAAAAATGAGACAGGCTTGGTGGCTCCTGCCTGTAATCCCAGCACTTTGGGAGACTGAGGCAGGCGGATCACCTGAGGTCAGGAGACCAGCCTGGCCAACATGACGAAACCTTGTCTCCACTAAAAATGCAAAAATTACCTGGCGTGGTGGCACATGCCTGTAATCCCAGCTACTTGGGAGGCTGAGGTAGGAGAATCGCTTGAACCTGGGAGGTGGAGGTTGCAGTGAGCTGAGATCATGCCATTGCACTCCAACCTGGGCAACAAGAGTGAAACACTGTCTTTTATTCTTTTTTTTTTCTTTAAAAAAAAAATTTTTTTTTAAGCCTACAGCACACGGTATTCCCAGGCGGTCTCCCATCCAAGTACTAACCAAGACCGACCCTGCTTAGCTTCTGAGATCAGATGAGATCAGGCACATTCAGGGCAATATGGCCATAGACAAGAGTGAAACACTGTCTAAAAAAAAAAGAAGAAAGAAAAAATCAATAATCCAAAAGTATAATAGGCAAGGGAGGTTATCAGAGAGTAAAGAGGAAACTAATGATTCTATTAATGATTCTTAAAACACATGGGACTTTGCTCTGCCTCCCTTGTGGTCAGGAAAATGCAAATTTTCTCTACTCTGAGATACTATTTTTCACCTGTCATTTTGGCAAGAAATCAGAGTTCGATAACACAGTCTGTTGGTAAGACTGTAGGACAACAGAACTCTTACCCATTGCTAGAGAGAGTGTGGATTGCTCTCACACCTGAGGGGGAGCATTTGGCAATACGAGTAAAAATTCCAAATGCACCCAGTCTTTGAGCCGGAAATCCCACTTTGGGGAATTTATCCACAGAGACACTTGCATATGTGTAAAATGATGTTTGTACGAGGTACCGTATGGTGACGTCAGCCTGAGAACAAACAGATGGAAAAAACGTCCATCTCTGAGGGTGAAATTAACTGCTGTAGAGCATTCACATCACAGCATGCTATGCAGCTGTGAAAAAAAAAAAAATAACAAGGATGCAGCCGGGTGCAGTGGCTCACACCTGTAATCCCAGCACTTTGGGAGGCCAACGCGAGCAGGTCACCTGAGGTCGGGTGTTTGAGACCAGCCTGGCCAACATGGAGAAACCCCATCTCTACTAAAAATACAAAATTCGCCGGGCATGGTGGCACATGCCTGTAATCCCAGCTACTTGGGAGGCTGAGGCAGGAGAATCGCCTGAACCTGGGAGGCAGAGGTTGCGGTGAGCCGAGATCACACCATTGCACTCCAGCCTG
>NW_016109145.1:0-1280 GCF_001604975.1 Cebus imitator | reverse complement strand
TCCCAGCACTTTGGGAGGCTGAGGCAGGCAGATCACTTGAGGTTTGAGACCAGCCTGACCAACATGGAGAAACCCCGTCTCTACTAAAAATACAAAAATTAGCTGAGTATGATGGCGGGCGCCTGCAGTCCCAGCTACTCCAGAGCCTGAGGCAGGAGAATCACTTGAATCCAGGAGGCGGAGGTTGCAGCCAACCGATATGCACCACTGCACTCCAGCCTGGGTGACAGAGAGAGACTCTGTCTCCAAAAAATAATACAATAAAATAAAATAAACTATTTTAATACTGTATATACACACATGTTCATAGCATCATTATTCACAATAGCCAAAAGGTGCAAGCAACCCAAATGTCCACCCACAGATGAAAAAACGTGTTTCAGCCATATGATAGAACATTATTGAGACATAAAAATAAAGGAGGCCAGGTGCCATGCTCACACCTGTAATCCTAGCACTTTGGGAGGCCAGGACAGGTGGATCCCTTGAGGCCAGGAGTTTAAGACCAGCCTGGCCAACACGGTGAAACCCTGTCCCTACTAAAAATACAAAAATTATCCGGGCATGGTGGTGGGTGCCTCTAATCCCAGATACTTAGGAGGTTGAGGCATGGGAATCGCTTGAACCCGGGAGGCAGAGGTTGTAATGGGCGGGGTGGCTCACACCTATAATCCCAGCACTTTGGAAGGTTGAGGTGGGTGAATCACGAGGTCAGGAATTCGAGGCCTATCTGGCAAAGATGACGAAACCACATAGCTACTAAAAATACAAAAATTAGCCGTGCGTGGTGGCAGGCGCCTGTAATCCCAGCTACTCAGGAGGCTGAGGCAGGAGAATTGCCTGAACCCAGGAAGCAGAGGTTGCGGTGAGCCGAGATCACGCCATTGCACTCCAGCCTGGGTAACAAGAGTGAAACTCTGTCTCAAAAAAAAAGAAAAGGTCGGAAGCACTGCTCCATGCTATGATGTGAAAGAGCTTCAAAAACATAACGCTGAGTGAGAGGAGCCAGACATGTACATGACTCTACTTACATGAAATGTCCAGAAAAGGCAACTTCAGAGACAGAAAGTACATTACTGGTTGCCAGGGGCTGGGGAGAGGAGGAATGGCTGCGACTGCTTTCTGGGTATGGGTCCCCTTAGGAGTGATAACAATGTTTTGGCACTAGATAGAGATGGTGGTTGCACAATACTGTGAATGTACTAACTGCTATTGAATTGTGCGGTTTAACTTGGTTAATTCTATGTAGTATCTTTTTTTATCTTTTTCTTTTTTTTTTT
>NW_016109144.1:3865-5539 GCF_001604975.1 Cebus imitator | reverse complement strand
TTGACCAGGATGGTCTCGATCTCTTGACCTCGTGATCCACCCGCCTCGGCCTCCCAAAGTGCTGGGATTACAGGCTTGAGCCACCGCGCCCGGCTTTCTTTTCTTTTTTAAGATAGGGTCTTGCTCTGTCTCCCAAGCTGGAACACAGCGGCATGATCATAGCTCACTGCAACCTTGACTTCCTGGGCTCAAGTAATCCTTCTGCCTTAGCCTTCCAAGTAGCTGGGACTACAGGCATGCACAACCATACCCAGCTAATTTTTAAAGTTTTCTGTAGAGACGAGGTCTTGCTATGTTACCTAGGCTGGTCTCAGGCTCCTGGCCTCCAGCAATCTTCCAACCTCCCCCTTTCAAAGTGCTGGGATAATAGGCATGAGCCACTACACCCAGCCAGGACAGCATTTTTTAAGTGCTGAAAGAAAGAACTATCAACCCAGGATACAATATCCAGTGAAATATTCTTTACTAGTGAAGAGAAAATCAAGACATTCTCAGATGAAGGAAAACTAAGAGATTTGTCACCAGTAGGAACTTCCCTAAAAGAATGAAAAGAGGGGCTGGGCACAATGGCTTATGCCAGTAATCCTAGCACTTTGGGAGGCCAACACAGGCAGATCACAAGGTCAGGAGCTCGAGACCAGCCTGACCAATATGGTGAAACCCTGTCTCTACTAAAAATACAAAAATTAGCCAGGCGTGATGGCACGCACCTGTAATCCCAGCTACTTGGAAGACTGAAGCAGGAGAATCACTTGAACCTGGGAGGCGGAGGTTGTGGTGAGCCAAGACTGCACCACTACACTCCAGCCTGGGTGACAGAGCAAGACTCCATCTCAAAACAAACAAACAAACAAAAAGAATGGAAAGAGAAAATTATCTAAACAGAAAGGAAATGATAGAAGAAGGAACCTTGGAACATGAGGAGGGAAGAAAGAACACGGTAATCCAAAATGTGAGTAAATACAGAATTTTCTTCTCTTCTTGAGATTTCTAAATTATGATGGATGGTTAGAGTAAAAATTATAACACTAATCTGCTTCTAAATGTATGTAGAGAAAATATTTAAGACAATTACATTACAAACAGAAGAGTGTAAGAAAACATAAGGGAGAGAAGGCTGTACGCTTTACTTGAACTGGTAAAATGACAACACCAGTAGACTGAAGATAGGTAGGTAGGTAGGTAGATAGATAGATAGATAGATAGATGACAGACAGATAGATAGAATAAACATCAGATCTGATTCTGATGACTTTCTATTTTTTTACATTAGTTTCAGTCGTGTTTGCAATTGGTTGCTGAAGCATTTCTATGATGATTGCTTTAAAAACATTGTCAGCTATAACTCAATCAAGATAGTTGCAGGTAGATAAAATAAAAAAACAAAAGAAAAGAAAAAACATTGTCAGCTAATTCTAACATCTCTATCATCTTTGCATTAGCATCTATTGGTTGCCTTGTTTCATTCAGTTTGAGATCTTCCTGGTTCTTTGTATGAGTTATTTTCTTTTTTTTTTTTTTTTGAGTCGGAGTTTCGCTCTTTTTACCCAGGCTGGAGTGCAATGGCGCAATCTTGGCTCACCGCAACCTCCGCCTCCTGGGTTCAGGCAATTCTCCTGCCTCAGCCTACTGAGTAGCTGGGATTACAGGCACATACCACCATGCCCAGCTAAT
>NW_016109144.1:0-1045 GCF_001604975.1 Cebus imitator | reverse complement strand
AGATCACGAGGTCAGGAGTTTGAGACCAGCCTGACCAACATGTGAAACCCCGTCTTTAAAAACAAACAAACAAAAAACCAAAAAGATACAATTCCTGGTACATATTAAGCCTTCTATACAATATTATTAATTAGTTATTATTAACTCTTAATTTGGCACCAAATCTATGAGGGCTCAAAGGGAATGATCCCCTACCACATTCTTGGGGGAAAGAACAAAGGATGGTTTACAATATAAAATACTTGGTAGACTGATTGCAAAAATGTTCTCAATTCTCTCCTCTCCCTGTATCCAAGCCCTTTGCAATATATCTTTGCAGATTTTTTCATCAAGAGACAAAATCTGTTTCCCAGTGCTTGAATCCGGACTGGACTTCTAAATTGCTTTGGCCAATAGGATGCAACAGAAATAACTGTCCTGGCATTTCTAGGCTTAGGCCTCAAGAGATCTTGAACCTTTCCACTTGCTCTCCTGGAACCCTGATGCTATTGTGTGAACAAGCCCATAACCTTAGTGGAAGATGAGAAGCATCAACCCTGACACATGAGTGGTTATCCTAGACCAGCCAACCCCCATCAACCACAGACATGAGCAAGCCCTGCAGAGACCCACTCAGCCCAATCCAAGTAAACCAAACCTCCCAGCTGGCTTTAAACTTGTGAGGAAATAAGAAATACTTGTTATTTCAAGTCACTGAGTTTGGAGGAGGTTTGTTACACAGTGAGAGTTACCTGATACAAACCCAAAAGACATCAGAAAAGCTGTTCTACTTAGACTCAATAATTCCACTCCAGAAATGTATCCCAAAGTAATACTTGTGATCACATACACAGATTTAGCCAATTCTCATTATTCATGGTACTTATTCTACAAAGTCACCAAGAACGCTGAATTAGCAAATACTAAACCATTGCTCCTAGGGGAAATACACGGTTAGGTGCCTGCAAGCTTTTGGTCACCACAATTTAGTCAACCAATCAATATATAATCTTTTTTTAATGTGTGTTTCTGTTTAAAGACACTCCCCCCCCCCTTTTTTTTTTTT
>NW_016109143.1:4753-5544 GCF_001604975.1 Cebus imitator | reverse complement strand
CAGGCGGATCCCTCACGGCGTGGTGGTGTCTTTGAGATACGGATGGTTGTTTAAGGCGCCTCCCCACCCGCATTCTCTCTCTCTCCCTCCTGCTCTTGCCATGTCCCACGCCTGCTCCCACTTTGCCTTCAGCCATGAGTAAAAGGTCCAACGCTTCCCCAGAACCCAAACTGATTCCAGCGCCACGCTTCTGGTACAGCCTGCAGAACCAGGAGCCAAACAAACCTCTTTCCTCGATAACTTGCCCAGCCTCAGGTATTTCTCTATGGCGATACAAGAACGGCTAATACAGAAAATCAGGGGTGCTGGATGAGTCCAGAGAGAGTGCTATTGTGTGAGTGTGGCCAGAACCTCTCAGGGTGACCCACAAAGGGGGTCCCGCCAAGACCCTGAGAAGAGGCGGCGGGAGGCAGCGGAGAAACCAGGAAGACGAAAGGGAAGGCTCCAAGGTGAAGAGGGAGGGCCGATGAACAGGGAGGGTTGGGGTCAGAAGCTACAGAGAGGCTGAGTGAGGTGAGGGCGTCATCGTCAAGGTGGTGGGGGCGTGCAGGGTGTGTAAGGCACAGCCTGATGGGCACACCTGGTGGAAGGGGGGTAACATGTGCCAGAGAGGTGATCTTTTTTTTTTTTGAGACAGAGTTTTGCTCTTGTTGCCCAGACTCGAGTGTAATGGCGCGATCTTGGCTCACCGCAACCTCTGCATCCTGGGTTCAAGCGATTCTTCTGCCTCAGCCTCCCAAGTAGCTAGGATTACAGGCATGCGCCACCACACTCGGCTAATTTTGTATTTT
>NW_016109143.1:2753-3358 GCF_001604975.1 Cebus imitator | reverse complement strand
TTCTCCTGCCTCAGCCTCAAAAGTAGCTGGGATTACAGGCATAAGCCACCAAGCCTGGCTAATTTTTATATTTTTAGTAGAGGCGGGGTTTCACCATGTTGGTCAGGCTGGTCTCAAACCCCTGGCTTGAAGTGATCCACCCTCCCAAAGTGCTGGGATTACAGGCGTGAGCCACTGTGCCCGCCTTAAGTCTCATTTTTGGCTCTACCTTCAAAGTATCTCCAGAATCCAGTCCCCTTTTACCACTGCTGCCACCTGGTCCAAGTCATGACCACCTCTCACTGCGATGATGGCATCAGCCTCCTCATCAGTCTCTCTCTACCACCTATGACCTGGTCACAAAGCAGCAGCCAGAGAGAGCCTTTTAAAACGTTGGCTGGGTGCAGTGGCTTATGCCTGTAATCCCAGCACTTTGGGAGGCTGAGGCAGGAAGATTGCTTGAGTCCAGTAGTTTGAGACCAGCCCGGGCAACAGAGCCAGACCGTCTCTACAAAAAATAAAAATATTAGCCACATGTGGTGGGGCACGTCTGTCCCTGCTGCTTGGGAGGCTGAAGCAGGTGGATCGCTTGAGCCCAGGAGCTCAAGGCTGCAGTGAGCCATGAT
>NW_016109143.1:0-1073 GCF_001604975.1 Cebus imitator | reverse complement strand
GGCAGGTGTTGAACAATGAGAACACATGGACACAGGGAGGGGAGCATCACACACTGGGGTCTGTCGGGGGGAAATAGGGGAGAGACAGTGGGGGGTGGGGAGTTGGGGAGAGATAGCATGGGGGGAAATGCCAGATATAGGTGATGGGGAGGAAGGCAGAAAATCACACTGCCATGTGTGTACCAATGCAACCATCTTACACATTCTTCACATGGAGCCCAAACCTAAAATGCAATAATAAAAAAAAAAAATACAAAAAATTAGCCAGGTGTCATGGCACGTGCCTCTGATCCCAGTTACTCGGGAAGCTGAGGCAGGAGAACTGCTTGAACTCAGGAGACGCAGGTTGCAGTGAGCCGAGATCGCGCCACTGCACTCCAGCCAAGGAAACAGAGAGACTCTGTCTCAAACAAAACAACAGCAAAGAACACAGTTCTGTTCAGACCCATTTAACTGCAGGGAAGGGAGCAAGACCAAGGCTGAGCCATTTGATTGGAATGAGGGCATCGCTCAATTGCAATCAGAGCATGAAATCTCACTCTTTTTCTGCCTCCGCAGCTGGTGCTGAAAACCCAGGTGCAACTGCAGTTTTGTTTAATTAACTCTCACTTTAGAAGCACTTGGGGAGGCCAGGCACAGTGGCTCCTTCCTATAATCCTAGTACTCTGGGAGGACCAGGTGGGTGGATCTCCTGAGCTCAGGAGTTCAAGACCAGCCTAGGCAACATGGTGAAACCCGGTCTCTACAAAAAGTTAGCCAGGCATGGTGGTGCACGTGTGGTCCCAGTTACTTGGGAGGCTGAGGTAGGAGGGTTGCTTAAGCCTGGGAGGAGGAGGTTGTAGTGAGCCGAGAACGAGCCACTGCACTCCAGCCTGGGTGACAGCCTGAGACCCCATCTCAAAAAAAAAAAAAAAAAGGCCCTTGGGGAGATTTTCTGATGAAAAAGAGTTTGAGCTAAGCGTTGTTTTTTTTTTTTTTTTTAAATTATTAATTTATTTACTTTTTAGATTCAGGGTTTTGCTCTGTTGCCCAGGCTGGAGTGCAATGGTGTGATCTCGGCTCACTGCAACCTC
>NW_016109142.1:19988-21151 GCF_001604975.1 Cebus imitator | reverse complement strand
GGGAGAACCTGAGGCCTCCTGCCAACACCCAGCACTGCCTTGGGAGCCGTGTGAGCGCACCACCTCAGAAGCAGATCTTCCAGTCTCAGTCAGCCTTTCAGGTGACCACAGCCCCGACCAACATCTTGATTTAACCCTGCAAGAGACTCTGAGCCAGAACTACATAGCTAAGCTGCTCCAAAACTTCTAACCCACAGAAAGTGGGACTTGTATAAAATGTTGACTGTTGCTTTCAGCCATTACATTTTGAAGCAATTTGCCACAGCGAACTAACACACTTATATAAACCTGTCTGTTCTAACATGTCCTTGTTCCAGGGAATACCATTCCCTTCCTCCCCATCCTGAAAGCTCACTCACTGCAGTCTCATTTCTTTGCTGCATCTGGATCCAACCGGTCTCTTGATTTCACCCTCTATTCTCCGGTCCCATCACTCTTGGAGCAATAGCAGCCTTTTACTGGGCACTCATAGTGTGACAGAGTACCTGCTCATGGTGCTGAGCTTAACTGCTCACAGAAAATCACAACAACGGGAAGAAATAGGTTTGTTGTCCTCGTTTTAGAGCTGAGACACCTGAGACTGAGATGCTCAGTAACTTGCCTAAGTGCCAAACCCATCCCCAGCAGGTTAGTTAGGGAATCAGACTAGAATACCGTTTTGCCCCAAAGCCCATGCATTTTCCCCAGCGGGCACCGAGGCAAGGCAGCTCAGCTCTGGCTAAAATGCAGATCCGACCATCTGACCTGCCCTGTTCAAGAGCTGACCAGAGTCCCCCACCCCTGTGCTCCTGTCCTGTCCATCCTTCAAGCTCAGGTCAGTTGTCACTCCTTGTACCTGACACCTCTCGTTGAACACCATCTTCTCTCCTGGTGGTTACCCATTTGCTCTTGGTTTAGAGATGGTGGTGCCCACACTCCATCCCCCAGAAAAGACAGTGGCGTCCTCAAAGGAGAGACTGCCCAAGGCCCATCTGGTGCACCCTGATCCATGAAAAAGGATTTATGTATGTAGGTGGAGGGACTGTCACATAATTAATAACCGAGTCTATGAGTGAGTATGCCCAGAAATCAGTGAGTCAATCAATCAGGAATGAAAAGCTCTCTAAATATGCAGCTTACATCGTGAATGAATGATGGGTTGATTGTGTAAGACACTGCTTAGA
>NW_016109142.1:16323-17703 GCF_001604975.1 Cebus imitator | reverse complement strand
GGGGCCGGGCAGTGGGGGGAGAGCCCTTCTGAATGCCGACCCGGGGCTCCCGCAGTCCCAGCAAGGAGGGAAAACAGTCAATTAGAGAGGAGAGAAAAGATGGAGTGAGCTGTGGCTTGGCATTTGCATAAAGGCTGGGGCCCGAGGCTGCCACCCTTCGAGAGGGGGGCAGGGGTTCCCAGGAGAGAGGTTGGGGGTGTCATGGGGGTAAGGCACATGGTTACTGTTGAAAGTTTCCACCCAAAGCCCTGTGCACACACTATACGAGAAGCAGAAGTAAGGGTGACTGGCTCTGTGTATGGCGCATGTTGACGTCTGCGCGTGCGTATTCTCATTTCTGTGAAGTTGTGGACATCCACATTTCAAGGGGTTGCACCTGTATAGCTTGTGTTGGCCTAACTCTCCATGTTGTGAGCACGTGTGCAGATTTATGTAGGTGTGAAAAGACAGAGCGGGAAACATCCCGTGGGGCCCCTCTGATGGGCCCGGCAGTATGGCTGGGTCAGGGGGATGTGGATGTGCGGACTCCATCCCACCAGCACAGGCAGGCCAAGGCCTCAAGACTCCCTATGGCCCTAAGGAGGCTGGACCTGGAACTAGCCCCCAGGCTCGCTGGGCATCTGAGCTGCCTGGAAAATCTTCCCGATCCTTCCAGTCCCCTATTTCCATAAAGCCCCCTAAGCCTAGCCCCTGCCAAACAACCTCCTCCCTGAACAGGCAGATTTTAGGCTGAAAAGTCAGAATCATACCAATCTGAGCTCCAGTGCCAGCTCCGGCTTCCTGACCTCACACACATGCCTGTGCTCTCAGAGTGACTGTCCCATCACAAAAAGACAATGCCATCCAATTATAGGACTGTTTTAGAGTTTCAGTGAGATCCTGTACTGAAGTGGGAGGGAGTCTATACTATACCCCAGCTTGCCTGGGACTGCCCAGGTTACGCCTGGGGCCCTGCATTACTATTCATATTCGTAGTGCCCCTCATTCTCACACACGTCCTGCTTTGGATTACACATTATGCTACTACCCCAAATGTAAGTGGGGCTGCAATTTTCTTCTTCCCTCCCCTTTCTCCTTGCCTTCCCTCTCTGATTGTCTGACGCATGGCTCCACAGCTCCATCCATCTGTGCCCTCCTGGAATGGAACTCCTGGAGTTCATTGATGTCCCTCACACCATGAGACTAGTTAATGCGCAACAGACATTCGGTGGCTTGACGGCCGCCCAGGAACAGAGCTGCCTCAGGGACTCTGGGTGTGGCGGACTGCCTCTGCCCGCTGAGTCCAGAGCAGGGCAGGACACAGGGAAGACAACTACTGAGAAACAACGGGGTAGGGTCATGTTTCTGCATCCACTGTCCATCGGAATCGTTTTCTTTTTT
>NW_016109142.1:13125-14107 GCF_001604975.1 Cebus imitator | reverse complement strand
GCTCTCCTCTGTGGCCTGGCTAGATGGGATCTCATGTCCTTAGGGCCTGTCCAGAGACCCAGCCCAGGAGCCATGTGGATGGGAAGGAAGTCACAGTCACTATTTCTAGGGGGTGTGGACAGCAGCAGGCCCGTTCAGGTTTGGGCTCTGACTCACCAGCGTTCCTACCCTGGCCAAGGGGCCCCTGCCTCACACTGGGGCCCCCTGCCTTCCTGCCGTCCTTCAGTACGTGGCGGGGCACAGCCCTTTCCAAGGGATCCACCCAATCAAGGTTCAGGGTGGAAGAGTTTACAACCCCGAACACCCTCCTGCCGTGATCTCCCTTTCACTCTGTCCCACCCGGGCCCCACGCTCCTTGGCCTGGTTTCCAGGCGCTCCATGAGTGGGGAATTGAATGGTAGCCGTTTTGTAGCATGGGGAAGATTTCAGGGCCAGACAGACTCTTCAGGGCTGTACAGGAGCCCCGTGAACATGGCCATCACCCCTTGCTGGCTCAGGCCTTGGGGTAACACAGATAAGAGCAGGGAGGGCTGAGTGGACAGTGACCCTTCAGGCTTTCAGAGGAAGGCCAGCCGCTCAGCACTGTCCGGGAGTGGCAGGGCGGCACCCGCACTCTGGATACCATCTCATCTGAGGGCTTAGTCGGTAATTTGGGTATGCTGCCACCAGGTGGCTCCCCTTTAAGGCCCTCCCTCCTCAACCACAGAGCAAACCTCAGATTCTGTCCCAGAAGAGAGGATGCTGGGCTTCTCTCCTTACTCAGGCTGGCCCTCATGGACCTGAACACCAGGCATCCTCTGCCTGGGTATCCTCCAGCCCCTTCTCCTACCCTTTCACCTCTCTCTTTGTAACCCCACCCACCCACTCATCCTAGGTTCAGGGGTTCCTAGTCCTAAATAAGCAGAAGCTCCCCTCTGCCCCTCCCAGGTTCACCCCAGCCCTGCTCAGCTGAGCTTCCCTGAGAGTCTCAGCGCGTCCTCCA
>NW_016109142.1:9201-11625 GCF_001604975.1 Cebus imitator | reverse complement strand
CCCATTTTACAGATAAGGAGACTGAGGCTCAGAGAGCTTGGATGTCTTGTCCAAGGTCATGCATCTCATTAGGGCCTGGACTCGATTCAAACATGGGCTCTTTAGCGTGCTATGTGACCTTGCATGAGTCCCTCCCTCCCCCAGCCTCCACCTCCTCACCTCTGGGATGAGGTGAATGGACAAAGTGAGTTTATCATTGAAGTCCTCCCAGCTCTGGCAGTTTGGAAGCCTGTACCCTCACCGGAAAAGAGCACAACCAGGCTCAGCCCCAGCACCCCTTTCGTGGGTCCCAGCGCCACATCTGCAGTGTGGGGGATGACTTCGGCATAGCAAGTGTGCTGAGTGCTGATGCAGGTGACACCCGTGGGGCGCGGCCCTGTGAGGGACCAGCGTGCAGTTCTCCTGGGAACACCAGGGGATGGGTCTGGGGGCTCAAGCCCAGGAATTCAAAGCCTGCTTCCTAGGGTCAGGGGGCTCCCCTACCCTCAACTAATTTATTATGGTGCAAAAATCCGACTCGGGGCAGCGGGAAGCAGAGCTGAGTGCCAAGCACGCTCCCATTCTGTTCTGTTCCACATATTTTCAGTATTTATTGTCCCCATATGTGATGCTGAACATTAAAAAACATGTTGCTGAGATTCCTCCAGAAAGGGCTGACATTTCACAATATTCCTCTCATGCCGGGGATTACTGCTCAAGATGATGAAAACGTGGTTTATTCAAAACAGATTGGGGCAGAAGAAAACAATGGCATGGCCCTGGAGAGGCTCAGCGCACTCCCAGGACAGGCGGTGCACCTCTACCAGGAGCTCCAGACCCCGGGTCAGGCTCTGTCCATGGGTCCTGGATTCAGAAAGGGAATTGGGCCAGGCAGACCGAGCGTCCACCCCGGCCCTGGCTGGCTCCTGGGGAATAGTCACAGCCCTTGCTTATAGGGCAGTTCAGAGTACCAGGCAGAGCATACCAGGCTAAGGGGCCCAGCACCACCCTATAACATCCCTTTCCATTTTAAAGAGGGAGAAACTGACTTCAAACAACTTGCCAAAGTCTACAGGACTAGTTAGTTGCAGAGTCAAGATGACTGATTCAGGTTTCTATCCAGAGGCCCTGTTTTCAACCATGGCCACAAAACAGAAAGCGTCCTGGAAACAGAGGCAGCTGACTTGCTGTGTGATCCTAGACAAGTCACTGTACCTTTCTGGGCCTCAGTTTCTTCACCTCCAAAATGCAGGTGAGAACCAAGCCTACAATGGCCGCCTTGAAGGGACGTAGTGGGTCCAGGAAACTGCAGGAGTGGGGGAAGATGAGGAGGACAGTAATATGTTGGTTTCTCTCCCAGTGACGTCTCCACGGGTTGGGAGGCTGCAGTGGCCAGTCTGGCTCAGCTCTCTCTTGCAGAGGGCTTGGAGCAGGTGGTTAAGGTCTCTGGGTCTCCTTTTTGAGCTCCGTAGAATGAGGGGCACGGGCTCAACCACCTTGAAGGAGGCTCAGAGAGTCCTGGCTTTGGGCAAACCTAGCCTCATCCCAGCCCTGCCACTTGTGACCAGGAGCCTTCCTTTGTCCAAGTCTCTGTCTGCCCAGTGTGGGCAGCGATTGTGCCAGAGTTCAGGGTAGAAGTTAAATGTCTATCACAATGTCCAGAGGCAGTATCCAGTGGACACTGTCCAAAGGCAGCTTCCAGACTTCAACGCCCCTTCCAACCCCCTCCTGAGGCAGGGGAGCTGTGGGGGACCCAAAAGACACTGTGTCATCCATCCACTGGGTGTCCCACAAGGAGACCCACACAGACTCTCTCTAACCTCAGGTCCCCTGGGGGTACCTTCCTGGCCTTCACTGGGGGCCCTGGGACATGGTGCCGTCTCGGGCCCCGTTATTCTCCTGTACAGCAGTGAGCACCTGGCTCACTCCCCTGCTCATGTTTTTGGAGGGGCCTTTAGGTCTCCGTGAAACCCTGAAATCTACAACCTGCCCATTTTATTCAGTCCTTGGCAACAGGGGCAGGGGAAGAGAGTGGAAAGGGAGAGGTGGCTAGGCCAAAAGTCAGAGATGCCAAGACCCTCAGCCATGTGGAAAAGTCAGGCTGCAGAGCCTGGTTCACAGTGGCCACAGAAGCTAGAGGCAGATTGCTATCTACAGAGCAGTCAGAAGTCGCAGCCCCACGTCCTCCAAGCCTCCCCCTCCCCCTGCAGGCCCAACCACCCTCCACCCCCTAATTGTGGTCTCACAGGCCACCCTCCTTCCAGGCTGGCCCCATCAGGGGTAGGGCAGAAGCTGGCCTGGAGCTGCGGTGTGAGTGCTGTGTGGCCCGGCCAGGCAGGCCAGAACCATGAGTGCCTTGCAGAGTTGTGGCTGTGAAAGGGGCACCACCCTGCCAGCTGCCAGCTTTATGAGCCCAGCGTGCCCATTTGGGGCCTGCCGCATTTG
>NW_016109142.1:5287-7826 GCF_001604975.1 Cebus imitator | reverse complement strand
GCTTTGACCCAGAGCCTGGTCTGGACCCCACTGACATCCCAACACAGGGGCTGCCTGGCCCCCACCTGCTCCATGAAAGCAGCTACACACCCCTCACAGCCAGGCTGCCCTCGGTCCCCTCAGTGGCTACAGTCCGTTACGTCCCCTGCAGCAGCCACTGACACCGCCATTCACTGACTCTGCGATGGATATTCAACAGCCTCTGTGCCCGCCTGTGTGAGTGTCCCACCGAAGTAAGTGAGCGTGGCCACAGCTCAGGCCAGGCAGCCGCTCCCCCAACCCCCAGGAGTGGGAAATTTTGCGCGACAGAGTTTGTGGCCCGTGCTACTGGGCCTCAGGGGATGCCCCAGGGTGTCCTAAAAGGTGGGAAGGGACGAGGTTTTGGCAATATCCTGACTTGCCTTCCTCTGTCAGGCCTGGGGTGCTGTACCTGAGGAGGTCACCCCTTCTGATCAGAGTCACCTGGCTCTGCCATTGCTGCTGCTGCACTGTCCACAGGGATGGCTGGTGTCTAGACAGCCCCGGCCTGGCCTCCTGCAAAGCCCAGCAGCTCCCCTCTGCCTTCTTGCTGTCTGGGAGGTTGGGGTCAGCCATCGGCCAATCTGCCGTGAGGAATCCCAGAGGAGGCAACTGGGAGAGGCTGGAGAGCATCATGCCAGCTCTCCTGCTACAGACAGGCAGACTGAAGCCCAGAAGGGCACACTCTCTCCTCCAGTGTCAGACTTGGAAGTCCTCAAGGGCAGCTTAAATGCATCAGTGTGTACTCGCTCTGGAGTGAGACAGACCAAGGGCACCCAACTGGCATTTGCTGACTGCGTGCCCTTGGCCAGACAAGCATGCCTCTCCGAGCTGCAACATCCTGATTCCTTTCTGTAACAATATATAATCAGCCCTACTATGTGTCCTGCTGTGTGTACTGGGTTCTGGGGGCACAGCTGTGCACAGATCAGTGATAAATGCCCAGGTTTAAAAAAACAAAGCCCTGTCTTCCTAGTGCCTTCCCTTTTGGGAGAGACTGAAAACAAATGCAAATGTACTGCAAGGACTGATACTTGTCATGAAAAAAAGGCAAGCAAGGTGATCACAGAGAGTGAGATGAGGCAGGAGCCAGTGAGGCGGGCAGAAGAGGCTCCGGGAGGCTCACTCGAACAGAGCCTTGAACAGGGCATGCTGACTGTCTGAAGAACAGCAAGGTGCCCTGGGTGGCCTAAGCAGAGACTGCTGGCGAGGGCGAGGCAGGAGAGGGCAGAGGCCCCTTGAGGATTTCTGGGCTGTTTGCTGAGTGAGGTGGAAGCTCTTCCAGGGTTTGCTTGGAGGAGTGGCAAGGTCTGACTTCCCTGTTAGAGGGTCTTTTCTGCCATTTAGGGTTGGCTGTCGGGGGTGGGTGGTGGGCAGGGAAGTCTGCAAGAGGGAGAGGCCAGACGAGAGCGATGGCAGCGGTGGAGGAGTGAGAAATTACTGGGGTGGGGGCCCGATTGGATAGTAGGTCACTAAAACAGAAGAAAAGCCCCTCCCGGGGCTCAGGTTACTGAAAGGGGGAAAGCTCACACCTGGGCCCTGATCAGCGTTCACCTCACCTCCTGGGCCTGGAAAAGGATCCACAGAACACCTGGTCAGACTCCTTAGGTACAGTGAGGACCCAGTACTGTGAATCTGCCTGAGCCTATACAGGCAAGTCACAGCAGCACCACACCACGAACCTAGACCCCTGCTCTTCCCAGGGGTGCCCCATTCACCAGCCTGGGGGCAGGGTTGCCATGTTTAGCAAATCAAAAACAGAACGCCCTGCTACATTTGAATTGCATTTAAACCATAATTTTTTTACCATAAGTATATCCCAGACAATATTTGGGATATACTTGTACTAAAAATTATTTGTTGTTTGTTTGAAATTCGTATTTTACTGGGTGTACTGTATTTTATTTGGCAACCCTAGCACCAGAGCCAAGCTGACAACTTAGGAAAATAAAAAGAATGACTCCACTCTGCCAACCCTCCTTCTGGGCTCCATGCTAAGCCACCACTTCCAGGGAGCTGGCGCAGCTTCTCCGGGCCCTCTCCTTACCAGGGCCCCTGATCAATCAAGTGTTCTCTGAGCACTCAAGGCCTTTGTTGGCCAAACCATTGACGCTTGCTGGGTTTTACACAGGTTTCAGCGTGTTGATCTGGCCTCCAGGACGGTGTCCGGGCCCATCCTGGAGCAATGGGGTCCAGTCCCTGTGACGTAACTGCCTGCAATAGGCCACTGGCCTCCCTGGGCCCCTTCTTTTCATCTCAACATGGGCTCTGCTCATGCCAAGAAACACACACTGAGGCCTAAACACATATTATGTGTCAGGTGCTACATGGAGTTCTGTGAGTTCTAAGATAAGTGAGACGCACCCCAGGAAAAAAAAAAAAAAAAACAGATTGTTTGAGGCAAATGAGAACCATATGAAAAAGGGTGCTTTCTGAATGGATAAGGCAGTGGCTGGGAGCATGGGATCCAGACTCCAGTCCTGCTACGAATATCCATTACGCACTGTGTGGCCCCAGACAG
>NW_016109142.1:2281-4277 GCF_001604975.1 Cebus imitator | reverse complement strand
CAACTCTGGATTCCAGACACCTGAGACCCGCCTCTCATGGAAAAGTCACCACACCAAACATGGGGAGAAGGGGCAACTTGGCAGGGAACACAAAACACCAAGGAACGCTCATTAATGTCCTTGGAGAAAGAAGAGGTCCCATGACATCCTGGAAGCAAGAAAAGGATGTCATGAACAGGAACATTTAGAGAGCAAAAACAAACTCTTAGAAATTAAACCCCTGAGGTCAGAACTTAGAAAATCAGGCAAGAAGCAGAGCACAAGGCAACAACAGAGCAGATAGAAAAAATGAAGCGTGTCCCACAAGACTGTTACAAAATAGCTATTCCAGGAACAGAGAACCTGGGAAACAGAGAGGAAGAAATTGTCACTGAAATTATACAAGAAAATCCCCTAGAACTGAAGAACAGGAGTTCCTACCAATAACAGCAACAAAACAAAGACCCACCACGTGCCCAGCCCAAGAGCTGAAAAGACACCCACCCCAAGGTGCATTGAGTTGGAAGTTCCAAAAGCTAAGACAAATAAAAGATTCTCTCAAGAGGAAAAAAATGTCATACAAAAGATTAGGAATATGAATGGCTTCAGTCTTCTCAACTGTTTGGAAGCCACAACACGAAGGAGTAATCTCTTCAAAATTCTGAAGGGAAATGATTTCCATCCTAGAATCTGATGCCCAAGCAAAGCACCAATCAAGAGCTGGTGCATTTTCGGCGACATGGAGTCTCGGCAAGTATACCTAGCATGCATGCTTTCTTCAGAAAGAACTGGAAGATGTGTTCCACTAAAAAGAAGAAGTAAGCCAAGAAAAAGGAAGAGATGGGATTTGGGAAGCAAAAGATCCACGCCAGAACAGGGGCCAGGGATTCCCCAGGAAGAGAGAGAAGGGAGAGAGCAAGATGGCAGCTATGTACCCAGCAGAGGAGGCAGCCAATCCAGCCTGGAGCAGGTCAGCAGGGTCTGAGAGGGACTTCCTCACCTTGAAGAAATTGGCAGAGTACCTGATGTCAGTGAACATCTTGATACAAGATTTTGATGTGCTGTTGGGGCAGACTTCCAGATACAATTCAAAATAAAGCAAGCATTTCAAAGTAAACTAAGCAAACATTGAGAGCAAAAGAGAGAAACACAGAGAGGAGGGAGCATGAGGGACAGAGACAGAGAGAGACAGAGATGGAGGGAGAGATTGAGTTATTAACATCAGGGAAAACAAAAAGTCCTTCAATAAAGGAAAAGTATCTGTAATGTCCTACACAGTTCAGGCCTAACTAGTGTTCACGGTTAGAATAATTTAACAGCAACAATATAAGCGAAATAATGAAATAACTATACTTTGAGGATGAGGTGGAAAGTGTGTATGTGAAAGTGCATGTGTGTGTGCTCGGGCAAGGAAAAGAAAGAGTTAAACTCTCCTCTTTCATGGTGGAAGTTAATAGATGATGGATGAACTGAAAAATTAATCACCACACCAAAATGCACCTGTGTCATTTGGAGACAGGGAGGTAGCAAAGCCATCAGTTTAGGTAGTTGAAGTAAACATTTTTTGGAGAAAAGAAGTGGAAGAACAGTCTGGGGTGGTTGTTTTTCAAACAAGTCTTGTCAAACTCCTTGTTTCCAAACCATGTGCATGTGCAGCATTGATTTTTTTTTTGATTGAAACAGAAAAGAAAAAATAGGAAGAAAGGGACTGAGAGAAGAAAAGAAGCGAAAAGAAAAAAGACTGGAGGGAAGTTCCTCTCAACAGTGGTTATTGTAAGGTGAAGAGATGACAGGAAGGTTTTCCTCTTTTTTGTTCTTCTCAGTGGAGTCCAAGTCTTGATAGTCAGCCTCTGTTACTTCTGGTTTCATCGGAGACTAAGGAACCAGTGAAGACTGCCTGGCAGCCTGTCCTGGCTGATGCAACACCAAGCCCTCAAAGACCCTGCTGGGGACTGAGGGGAGGAGGGGCGTCCAAGAGCATCTGAGGAAGCCGGCATTGCCCACAAGTGCCCGCAGC
>NW_016109142.1:0-1434 GCF_001604975.1 Cebus imitator | reverse complement strand
CTCGATCACAGGTGGGCAGGCAGGTGATGCCACTGCCAGTAAGAACGCAGTGATGGTTGTCAGCTGGGGGCTTCAGCTCTCCTGCAAGTGGGACTCTTCAAGTAGCCTCTGGGTTCCAAGAAGGGATATTTCAAGATACAAAAATAGGAGCTGTAGCTCTCTCTTAAGGATTGGAACTGGCTTGATCTATCAGTCAAAGGTAGCCCAGATCCAAGGGGAAGGGAAAGAGACCCAATCTTTTGATGAGGAGAGGAGCAAAAAATTTGCAGCCATCTTTTGTCCACCATCGTAGATATCTACGTTCTTATCCCTGCCCCTTTTTGGCAAGGGTGCATGGAGTAGCTAAGCTCTAAGTATATGGCTTATGGTCAATGCTATTTGTTCATTCAGTCATTCGACAGCCAGTGTTTATTGGGCACTCACCATGTGCTTGGAACTAGGCAAACTGTCAATGAGCAAGAAAACCATAGCTGTGGCTCCATAGGACATCAGATCCTTCCTGGGAAGACAAAGCTTGAAAACCATCAATGGAAGTAAAATAGGATGCAAACTGTACAGAGTGTCTCAGACGACAGGGAAGAGGGGACAGTTGTGGGCTGAGGGAGGGCACTGTAGGTAGGACACCAAAGATGAGGTCAGGGGAGGCAGAATACCTGGCCAGGTATTGTGGGACCAGGGTGTGCCCAGGAGACAGAGATGGAAAGAGGACCAGTGTGGGCAGAGCAGGGCTGGATGGCACCAGGCTGGAGACACCTGCGTTAGTGGGAGCTGAGAGCAAAGGGGTCCGCCGATGAGACTGAGATAGGCATGTGACATGATGAGATTTGAATTTCACAAAGCCCTCTCTGGCCAAGTAGAGAACGGCTGAGAGCAGGGAAGTGGGCTAAGAGAATGTCCTGACAATCTAATAGAGAGATGGTGGAGTTTCGATGAGGCAGAGGTGGTGGGGCTGGGAAGAAGGGAATGAGGGGCTCACAAGGACTTAGGAGCACCATGGCCAGCACCAGGGACAGGCTGGTGAAGGACCAACAGAAGGAGGAGATGGGGGATGCGGGGGGGTGATGCTGTTTATCCAGCAGAGTTCATCCTTCTCCAAGAGTGAGACCCCCTGACAGCCAGCCTCTGGAGTGAGGCAGTTCCTGTGTTTCTGGCTTGGAAATGCAGAGGGCTGTAGTATCCTTTGCTTGATGAGCAGCAGGGAGTGAGAGAAGAGAAGGCTGGGAGCTTATAGGGCTGGAAGTGGAGACTCCCTGTTGGCTTTGTCTATGTCCTTGTAGAGTACAAAAAAGAGGTTTGGCTGGAGATACCAAAATAGTGCTCAGTAGAGTTAGGCGGGCCGGGTTATACCTAGCACCAGACACCGCCCAAATCGCGGCAGCTTGTAAACACAAAGGTTTGTTTCTCACTCATGCCATGGTCTTTGGTAGGTTAGAC
>NW_016109141.1:4334-5547 GCF_001604975.1 Cebus imitator | reverse complement strand
AAAAAAAAAAAAAAAGGCGGTTGGGCATGGTGGCTCATGCCTGTGATCCCAGCACTTTGGGAGGCCGAGATGGGTAGATCACCTGAGGTAAGGAGTTCAAGACAAGCCTGACTAACATGGTAAAACTCCAGCTCTACTAAAACTACTAAAAATACACACACACACAAAATTAGCTGGGAGTAGTGGCGGGTACCTGTAATCCTAGCACTTTGGAAGGCCAAGGCAGGTGAATCATCTGAGGTCAAGAGTTTGAGACCAGCCTGACTAACATGGTAAAACCCCATCTCTACTAAAAATACAAAAAAAATTAGCCAGGCATAGTGGCATGTGTCTATAATCCCAGCTACTTGGGGGACTAAGGCAGGAGAATCATGTGAACCCGGGAGGTGGAGGTTCCAGCGAGCCAAGACAGCGGCATTGCACTCCAGCCTGGGTGACAGAGCAAGACTGTCTCAAAAAAACAACAGACAAAAAAATTCCTGGCCAGGTGTGGTGGCTAACACCTGTAATCCAAGCACTTTGGAGGCCAAGGCAGGCAGATCACCTGAGGTCAGGAGTTCAAGACCAGCCTGACCAACAGGGTGAAACCCTGTCTTTAAAAAAAAAAAATTCCTGCACTGTGGTACACACCTGTAGTCCCAGCTGCTTGGGAAGCTGAGCCTGGAGGATCAATTAAGCCCAGGAGTTTGAGGCTGCAATGAGCTATGATTGCACCACTGCACTCCAGTGTGGGCAGCAGAGCAAGACCCTTTCTCTAAAAATAAAAAATAATAATAATAATAATAATAGTAATAGCCAAGCACAGTGGCTCACACCTATAATCCCAGGACTTTGGG
The DNA here is from genome assembly GCF_001604975.1 of Cebus imitator. NCBI lineage: Eukaryota > Metazoa > Chordata > Mammalia > Primates > Cebidae > Cebus > Cebus imitator. Next base: position 4,711 of record NW_016109141.1, on the reverse strand, counting down.
AGACTGAGGTGGAAGGATATCTTGAGTCTAGGAGTTCAAGACCAGCCTGGGCAACATAGTATAGACCTCATCTCTACAAAAAAAAAATGGGCCAGGCGTGGTGGCTCACGCTGTAATCCCAGCACTCTGGGAGGCCAAGGCAGCTGGATCACAAGGTCAGGAGATCAAGCCCTTCCTGGCAACATGGCGAAACCCCATTTCTACTAAAAATACAAAAATTAGCTCGGTGTGGTGGTATGCACCTGTAGTCCCAGCTACTTAGGAAGCTGAGGCAAAAGAATTGCTTGAACTTGGGAGGCGGAGGTTGCAGTGAGCTGAGATGGCCCCACTATGCTCTATCCTGGTGACAGAGCGAGACTCTGTCTCAAAAAAAAAAA
>NW_016109141.1:0-1124 GCF_001604975.1 Cebus imitator | reverse complement strand
GCTTGAGCCACCGCGCCCGGCCTTTTTTTTTTTCTTTTCTTAGAGACATTCTACAACTTCCTCTGAGGCCTGGTCTCAATAATAAATAAATGAATAAAATTAAAAATAAATAAAGGTTTACCTTGATTCTTAGAAGAAAGCTACATTTTATTTTGTTTTCTATTTTTCTTAAAAATAATAAGGCAGGGCGTGGTGGCTCACGCCTGTAATACCAGCACTTTGGGAGGTCAAGGCAGGCAGATCACCTGAGCTCGGGAGTTCGAGACCAGCCTGACCAACATGGAGAAACTCCATCTCTACTAAAAATACAAAATTAGCTGGGCATGGTGGTGCATGCCTGTAATCCCAGCTACTCAGGAGGCTGAGGCAGGAGAATCGCTTGAACCCGGGAGGCAGAGGTTGTGGTGAGACGAGATCACGCCATTGCACTCCAGTCTGGGCAACAAGAGTGAAACTCTGTCTCAAAAAAAAAACCCAAAATAATAAAAAATAAAATGCATATAAAAATATTTTATAACTATATACTATATATAATATATATTAATAATAAATATGTATTAATATTATATATATATATTTTAGCCATGGGGTCTCACTATGTTAGGCCAGGTGGGTCTTGAACTCCAGGTTTCAGGCAATCCTCCTGCCTCGGCCTCCCAAAGTGCTGGGACTAAAGGTGTGAGCCACTGTGCCTAATCCAAAACTGCACTTTAGACTCTAGACCTCAATTCAAATTTAACTCCTTCATTACATTCTTGTTCCAGGAGTTGGGAGAGTCCTGGGTTCAAATTCCAATCCTGTCAGTTATGGCTGTACATCATGGTCTAGGTTACTTAACCTCTCTGCACTGGAAATGTAAAATAAGGAAAATCATTTCATGGAGCAGCCAGGAGAGAGAAATGAGCTCAAGGATGAGATATGCCTAACGTGCCCAGCACACAGCTGGCCTTGTAGGTTAGCAGCCTTATACCAGCAGGCTGCAGGGGCCATCATCCTCTTCTATCCTGGGATCACCAATCTCTATAGCCTTTCCACATAAGCTGCTGATTTCCTATATTATCAATTTTTTTTTTTTTTTTTTTTTTTTTTTTTTTTTTTTTTTTTTTTTTTTTTTTTTTTTTTTT
>NW_016109140.1:3771-5549 GCF_001604975.1 Cebus imitator | reverse complement strand
CTGTAATCCCAGCTACTTAGGAGTCTGAGGCAGGAGAATTGCTTGAACCCAGGAGATGGAGGTTGTAGTGAGCCAAGATTGTGCCACTGTACTCCAGCCTGGGCAACAGAGTGAGACTCCATTTCAAAAAAGAAAAAAAAAAACGAGTTTGCATTATAGCTGGGTCTTTAATGATACAAATGTTTTTATTGGAGACAAGTGTTTTAATAAAAGATAAGTGGGGGAGGAATCTCAAGGACGGAAAGTTATGTGAAAAGAGATGAAAGAGCATGAAATAACGTATCTTCAAGGAGCAGGGAGCTTGGCTTAGAGAGACAAGAAAGGAAAGTTAGGCCTGGACCATGAGTGACTTTGAAGAATTTAAAATTTTGTTCTGTGACAATGTAGAATCTTTGAAAATTGTTTGAGAAGAGGAGTAACCTGATTTGATTCATGGTTTGGAAGAAAAACCTCTGGCATGAAGGTAAAGGATAGATGGGCAGAGAGAAGGAGATTTTCATGTCTTTGCTAGAGAAATTTTCAATGTTTCTACCAGCAAAAGCAACAATCATTTATCGGTAATGCCTGGAAACTGGATCAGAGACACCGTAAAGGATGAATTGTCAGGATTTAGCAATGGATAGATTGATGGCCAAGAGTCAAAGCGGCTTCTAAAGTACTGAAGTTTCCAGCTTGGCTGACAGCAAGAATAGTGATGCCATTAAAAAGAGGAAAAAGTGGTCGGGCAAGGTGGCTCATGCCTGTAATCCCAGCACTTTGGGAGGCCAAGGTGGGCAGATCACAAGGTCAGGAGATCGAGACCATCCTGGCCAACATGGTAGAGACAAGAAACCTTGTCTCTACTAAAACTACAAAAATTAGCTGGGTATGGTGGCCCATGCCTGTAATCCCAGCTACTCGGGAGGTTGAGGCAGGAGAATCGCTTGAATCTGAGAGGTAGAGGTAGCAGTGAGCTGAGATTGTGCCACAGTGCTCTAGCCTGGTAACAGAACAAGACTCCGTCTCAAAAATAAAAATAAATAAATAAATAAATAAATAGGAGAAAGTTTAAAGGAGATGCTGGTAAAATAAAAACTATTTTCGACTCTACTCATTCATACAACTGGGAAATGTCCATTTTCTTGGCACCATCCCAGCTTTATAGAATAAGAACATTAGAATTAAAAGGCACTTTATAGATTTTTTTAGGTTAATGTTTCTCAAAGTAAGCTCCTCAGACTGCTATTTCTGGAAATACTCCATGCACAAGTGATTTTATGACCAAACACATTGAGAAACATTGTATAGTATGTATTTTTGTTTTGTTTTGTTTTGTTTTTTGAGACAGGGCCTCCCTTTGTCGCCCAGGCTGGAATGCAGTGACATGAACATGGCTCACTGAAGCCTGGACCTCCAGAGCTCAAGCGATCTTCCCACCTCAGCCTCCCAAGTAGCTGGGAGTATCTGCCTTTTGGAGCTTAACAAGGCACATTAATTTATCAATACCCTGGAAAAGCTCTGAGGCAAATGATACTTTTTGTTTTGTTTTGTTTAACCAAATTCCTCCCAAAAATAAAGTTTATCAGATCCTCATTTTTATGTAAAACTTACTTGGCTGCTGCAATGGCTCACGTCTGTAATCCAAGTACTTTGGGAGGCCAAGGCAGGTGGATCACTTGAGCCCAGGAGTTCAAGACCAGCCTAGGCAACATGGCAAAATCACGTCTCTGCTAAAAATACAAAAAAATTAGCCAGACATGTTGGCACATGCCTGTAACCCCAGCTACTCAGGAGGCTTA
>NW_016109140.1:0-1196 GCF_001604975.1 Cebus imitator | reverse complement strand
GCATTTTTTCCCCAAGACACCAAAGACCATCATAAAGTGCTTATCTTAGGACACATTTTCTACAGAAATTCATTCAATTCTGAAGATAATTTTGTTTCTGCCACTTTGTCTTGATTTATACAGCCAGTCAGCCTGAGGGCAGGCTTGAAGATGACAGATAAAGTAAATGTTCCAAGAAAATAATACCTAAGTCCTTTTGAGTAATTTGTTGGGGGTCCTTCATTTACTTTTTCCCAGTAAAAATACTTTCCCCCCACCAATTAAATTCAGATTGCTATAACCATGCTGCTCCCCTCTTGTTCCCAGTTTAAATGAAAACTTACAGAAATTTTCCTTAAAGAGCTTTCACCACTTTTGCCTGAAAAGAGGACCACTGTGTTTCCCGGCTCTTGGCAAGCCTATATAAGGTACCTGAGAATGAAAATGGTTCAAGGTATACTTGGCTTCATTTTGCTGTAGGTAGAGAAAATAATTACATCTTGCAGTTGACGGTGGTGCAATTTGGCAGAGGATAGAAACATTTTAGGGATAATTGAAGGACCACCTCACCAACAAAGATGAAAAAGACCCAAACAATTCTTGGCAGGACCGCCCATTCAGGGAATGACATTGAATAATGTATGTATGAAGACAAAGGGGTGGTTGCCTGTGTGCATTTGCTAAAGAGCTTCTCTAATCACTTAAGACTCCCTGAATTTCCACTCTGAAGGTTAAGGTTTATATGACTCCATCATTAGAAAGAGAAATAATAAAATTAACTTTCATTTACCCACATTACATACAATGAAGTATGGTCATAATAAATAACGAAGAACATCAAGAACCAGATAATCATTCAAATTTAGTTTATTAATTCAGAGACTTTCTGCTACATAATTTGTTTAATCAGGGATATTTTTGGCTTGGCAGGAGTGTAGGGCTTACATGTTATTGGAAGGGGAAGAAAGTTACCCCTTTCCCAATATATCATTGAATCTTCGAAGCTGCCAGATAGAACAGGACAATATCTTTTCTAGACATATTGTTTGGCATTCATAAATTTACAAGTGGCAGAGATGCCTCCTGAGAGGAATAGGTTTCTTAGTGGAAAATAAAATTAAATTGAGAGTATAATATTTGCTAGATAAAAATCCACTTCTTCAATTCGAATATCACACTTTGTTTTGCCTAGTTCTTCTTCTTCTTTTTTTTTTTTT
>NW_016109139.1:3928-5552 GCF_001604975.1 Cebus imitator | reverse complement strand
AAAAAAAAAAAAAAAAAGCAGGCAGAAACCAGCTCTCCCCTCGGGAGCACCCCGTTGCCCTCCACTGTTGCTCGGCTGTCCTGCTGTGACCCAGTCTCAGCGAGCTCCCTGCTGCTGTCATATCCTCCGGGGGTGACGTCATCCCAGTACGCAAGGCCTGAGCACCCACTGTGTGCTGGCTCGGGGGCGGAGACGGGGACGGTGAGCACGCGGGCACACCGAGATGGCACGCAGCGCTTACGGATGAGGGGCAGGGAGGGACCGTGCGTCGGGGTGTCTCTGCATGCAGGGCTGCTGCTGTGTGGGTTTCTTTGGTATGACCCAGTGCAAACTTCCTCACAGACACAGCACAGCAGACTCAGTGCTGAAGCCCGTAGGGCTGCCTGTCCCTGACTGTCAGGTTACCCAACGATGCATTAAGGGGCGCCCCGGGGACTGCACAGTCCTAGAGGGCTTCTGAATTCAGGGGTCCTGGACTCTGACCCTGAAGGCAGCGGTTTCCAATGCTTTTTCGTGTTCACCCCGGGAAGAAGTGCCTTTTACATCTTGACACGGCAAACGTGATACCCGCCCACTCTGAATTTTGTTTAATGCTGTTTCCTAGTGTGTGTCCCTGGGTCAAGCATTTCACCAACTGTTTAATCTTCCCCACAAGCCCAGCTGGTAGCTACCCTCTTGTCCCCTTTATGCAGACAGAGAGACTGAGGGGTCCACTCACTCCGCCTTCCCTGCCCAACGCCTGCACGTCAGACCCGCCGATGGGTACCTGCTTGGCTCCAGGAGCCCCACGCCAGAAACCCTTGGGCAAGGTACTTCACCTGTCAAGTCACGGAGAAGCACACAAAGTGAGGGCAGGTGCAGTGCTGGCTGCATTGAGGTGGCACCTACTGTGTGCCAGGCCCCCTTCTGTCCCCTTCACGGTGTCTCAGTCTCCAGAGCGTCCATTTGGAAGCAGACCTGGAGCCATCCAGGTTGTGGTGAGGCACCGAGGTGGCAGAGCCTGTGGAGATGAGCTCGCTTGCCTGGGGGTCGCAGCCGGGCACCCAGGGGCGGTCCTGCCTCTAGGGGACCCAGCTTGGGGCCGGGTACCGCCACCCACTTCCAGCTCTGCCACGTGCAGGTGGAGGAGGAAGGTGCGGAGGCCTGGCCTCCTGGCCAGCTCTGTCCCTGCTGGGAGGTGCCCTGGCCGCACGTTCTTCCTGAAGGGAGGACCAGGCAGCTGGGGCAGCTGTAGACGCCGCTGAGAAAGCTCTGACAGGAAGTCCCTTGAAGTGTGGTCGATGCAGTCAGCAAATGTGGGAGACGACCCCAATCCTGACCCTAATCTGAATTCTTGCTTCCCCAACCAGATTTTAATCCTTGCCCTACCCAGGGATTTTAAGGGCTGACCCAAATCCTGACCCAAGGGGAAGGATGGAAGGGGGAACAGCCTCCAGCCTCACCCCCACCCTCTATCCTCCCAGGTTTACCTCCTCCCCTCTCCTGGGTGCCTCCCTCCTGGCTTGGCCCAATCACACAGCCCCCACCGTCTTCCCCCCTCCCACGGTGGCAAGCCCCTCCAAGTGACCTCTCCCTTGCCCCCCAGCACACAGCAGGTGCTCAATAAAGAACCCTGCCTTTCCTC
>NW_016109139.1:0-2318 GCF_001604975.1 Cebus imitator | reverse complement strand
CCCCTCCCCACCCCCTCCGCGCGGGGCGGCTCCCCTCCCCTCCCCTCCCCACCCCCTCCGCGCGGGGCGGGCTCCGCGGACACGTGACCCGCAGCCGGGCCGGGCCTGGACGCACAGGGAGCGGCGTCGGGGGCCGCGGGCATGCAGCGGAGGTGGGTCTTCGTGCTGCTCGACGTGCTGTGCCTGCTGGTCGGTAAGAGTCGCGGGGCCCGGGTGTGGGGACTCCCCCAGGGCGGACACGGCCCCGGCTCCGCGCAGGTTGCAGCAACCGGGAGGCCGCGCGCCCTCGTCCCTCCGCGGACCCCGCAGGCCGCAGCTCCCTCCACGCGCCGCGCCGCGCGCACCTGCCAGAACTCGGGGTCCGCGCCTCTCGGGCCTGGGGGCTGGGGGGTCTCGAAGCGCCCGGGGCACCGGGGCTGCCTCCCCGCCCGGCAGCAGGAAGTGGCCGTGCAGGGGCTGCGCGCACCTCCCTCCCGCCGCGCCGGGCCTGGGCGGTGATTCACGCGGGCTGCGGGCCCGGGGGGTGGGAGCGGCCGCGGATTTCCCAGGACGTCCGCGCCTCCGCCCCCGGGTGGGCGCTCTGGGTGCTCGCGGAGGGGCTGACGCGGCCCTGGCGCCCAGCGCGTCGGTGGGATTCGAACCCCTGCGCCTCGGGCGGGGGAGACACTTGGAGAGAAAAGCTGGGTCCCAGGCTTCGGGGTCTCGGGAGACCCAAACCTGTCCTGCGGGTTTTCGGGCCAGGTGGGGGAAGCGGCGCCCCGAGGCCCCCCCAGGGTCCCGGGAACAAAGGCCAAGTGTTTGCTCTGTGGCTGAAGGGACAATGGCCCCGCAGTTCTGTCACCGCGGGGGGCGGGGGTGCGCTCCTCCCAGCGCGTTTCCTGGTTCTCTGGCCAAGCCCTCTGACCTCCGAAGTAGATCCTCGTTAGGGGGGGCCAGGGGACAGCACGAGGTCCCCGTGGGGTGTCTGCCAGCCCTGGTTGCCCTGTCCTGAGCGGCTCTGCTGTCAGTTACTTAAACGTGTGTGGCACTTTCTGGCTGCCAGGAGCCCAGCAGCATGCAGATAACCGAAACGGTTCCCTTAAACGGCCTGCGAGGGAGGGGCAGCCTCGCGGAGTCGCCTGCTGGAGGGTGGTGCTGTGGGGTGGGTTGGGGTGGCTGCTGCGTGCCAGGGGTGGCGGCCCCGCCGAGGGCACCTCCATCTGGAAGCTCCGGCCCGTCGCAGTGCAGTCCACAGGTTCTAGGCCGGGCTGTGGGGGCAGCGTGAGGGCGGGAAGGCTCCCGGGGGTCAAATGAAGAGAAGGTGCCTGTTCCGGGGACCCCAGGGCGAGCTTTCCAGGCAGAGGGAAGCCCGGGGCGGTTGTCATGGAGGTGTCCGAGTCTCTAGCTGGAGTTACTGGGGCAGGGAGGTCGGAAACGGAGGCCAACGGTGTGAGCCTCCGCCTGCTGAGAGCCGCGGGGAGGGGCTGGAGTCCGGTGTCAGCGGCCTGCGACCCTGACCTTCCACCGCCGGCAATTGCAGGAGCCTCCTCCCTGGTCTCTGCCCTCACTTACAGCGGCGCCAGCCGCCCCTGCGCCCAGCAGAAGCTGGGCTCTTACAGCGCAGCACCCCCCGACCCCCGCCCCAGCGCTCGCCTCCCCAGGCACCATCCCGGCTCCGGGCCCCCGCGCTGCCCGTTCTGTTCTGCATTCCCTCTGCCCTGTGAGGCAGACCTCTGCTGTCTTCACTGCATTATTTCCCCAGACTCAGCCAGCATCGAAGGCGTGCCGTGTCCTAGGACCCTTGCAGCTGGCATGCAGGGAGGAATGTGAGGCCCCCTGTCCCTCCTCAGACTCTCAGAATTCAGAAGAGCCACGCTTTTTTGTCCTTGCCCTGCTGGGCCAAAGGACGCCCTGCCTTCGTTTCTCTCTGAGGTAGACACCCCACGCTTTTGCTGTGCACCTGCCGCATGGAACAGGGAGCTGCCACTGCCCCTGCCCTCTGTAGCTGACTCCGGCTTCCCTGGCCACCCTCGGCTTAGCAGGGCCCCGGGAGCCCCAGTGCCATGTGACACCTTCCGTTAAGTGTGGAATTCAGGAGGATGTGCCTTTGATCCCTGAGTCACCGTGTGGCTGGCATGTGCCCTGGCATGAGGGTCAGTGACGGGCAGGGGCGAGCATGAAGGCACCTCTGCTGTGCCCCGCTTGGGCGCTTTCCTGACTTCTCTGGCCAGCTCTTAGGTTGAAATAAGTCCTGCCTGTTTTTAACAGATGTTTATTAAACATCTGCCATGGGCCAGGCGCGGTGGCTCACGCCTGTAATCCCAGCACTTTGGGAGGCC
>NW_016109138.1:0-5554 GCF_001604975.1 Cebus imitator | reverse complement strand
TACACAAAAGCAAGGACTCATCTCAGGAATAATAGAAGAAATTACTACGGAAAAGCTCAATCTATCATCTGAAGGCCTAAACAACATTAATATGATACCATTCCTGATTTATTCACCTGTTACTGAGTCACTCAATTGTTAGGGATTAGAAACAATCTCATCATTAGTTTCAAGCTATTTAGTGTGTTTATAGGTGTGATATAAATTTTGACTTAATTAATAAAAGGCCCATCCACTAATAGTAGCCACAAATATTACCAGAAATATATGTTAATAAATACACTGAGTGTCTATTAATCTTCAGTACTACACTAGGTACAATTGAGGATATGCAGTAGAATATATATATATATATATATATGCACCTTATTTTGCTATTACACTATACTATGATTTTACATAACAAATACTTAGTTCGTATTTCCCTAAACTTCTGTATTTCTTTTCTTAATCAGTAAATGGCACTACAAAGATAATTAATTAATTCTAGGAAAATGCTAGTAGGCATCAAGTTATATTTCATCTCTTTATCAAATTTGCTACTCCCATTTCAAGATAAAATTTTGCCCATTTTATTCCTTACAATTTCATTCTAATCCTTTTTTCTTACCAAGATCATGGCTGCTATCTAAGGTCGGTCACTTCTCTTAGCATTTGACATAATGACCTAACTTGTCTTCTGTTTTAACCTTCCTCATGCAAATGCAATCATGCTGTTTCCCTGGATAATACCTTCAATGGTTCCCTGGTGAACAACAGTAAATTCCGAACCTGATAGAACTCTTGGCTTTCCGTCTCCTAATTTTTATTTAAAAACTCTTTACTTGAAAACCCTCCTTCCTAAGTCTGACAAACGTTTACTTCTCTTCTAAGACACAACATATGTCACCTCCGTTATGAAGCCTTCCCTGATGCCAGGGGATACTGACTACTCCTCCCTTTGTGCCTCCTATTGTCTCCCTACTTAATTGCCTCAAATTTACCTTCCACAGGTAGTTGCAGATATTTATTTCTGTCTCTGTCTCCCCCTAGTGGACATATTATTTATCATTCCATGCCCCATGACTAGCAAAAAGGTCTGCCATGGAGTTGACATTAATATACAGCGATGAATAAATAACAGATTTCAACACATGGATGATAAAATGCTCACAAGAATATGCATTTACCTATAATGTATCCCTATATTTGATTTAATTTTCCTATTCATTTGTACATGCTCAGGGTCAGAAAGGAATATTGGGCACTTAGTACAGTATTTTCTATAATATATATATTTCGTAAGTTGAATGCTTGTTCTCTGAAGTATTTCAGGGTTAATTTTCAGGTAAATCATGTCAGTAACTATTCAGTAGAAAAACAGTTAATATGATTTTAACATTTGGAAAAGAGTTATTGATATCCTCAGCTAGGAAACAACAATAGAATGAAATATATTTTAAAAATTAAATTCATCTTAGCATGAAAAATATACTCAACGAGGTGATTGATTCCTAGTGCCACAGATAAATATTTTATACAATGCTTTGGATGAATTAAAAGAAAAATAAAGGAAACATGCTATGTATTCTGAATTTGTACAATAATCGGTTTTCAACTGACTACACCAACTGTTAGACACATCAGCAGAAGTCCATGTAAATGAGGGTAGAGGCCACGCCTTTAACTTTTCAGGTCTGGCAAGTTTGATTTAGACATCAATGGGTACTAGAAGCTACCACGGGGGACACCCTGAGACATTTCAGCCGTATCGTTCAGGACCCAGATAATAGCATGTGAAAGAAAAAAATCTCCATCCACTAATGTTAAGACATATAAGCCTCTTCCTTCAACAGACACCCTCGTAGGGAGGAGAAAGACTGGAGATGGGTGAGACTCCTTGAGAGAGGAGAGATGGCCCTAATAAGGACTTTGAACATCTAGATTGCTGAAAGACATAATTGTTAATCACATGGAGTTGTTTCTAATTTTTCTAAATATTATACATAAATTGTTCTGCCACTAGTACAAATGGAAGCTTGAAAACAAGATGACATTCATTATAAAAATTACTTTTCTCTTTGTAAAAATATAAGTTAAAGTGATTAATTCTAACATCTAGAAGAGTGTATTTAATTAATTGTTGAAATGAAGATTTATTGTCTTCCTATACACTATTTTAGAGACATAGTCTTAAAACATAAACACAATTTTTTTCTAAACTATCATAATTCACTAAAAAAAGACATGCATGTATTCATTAGAAAATAATTAAAACTTTTCTATCAGTAAAGATGACGATTGATAAAGATATGGTCAATGTACTGAAGATAGGTGTTACGTGATAAAGAACACTTTTACCAGGAGGTCTTTCATAAACCGAAGCCATAATGGTAAGAACAGGTTTGCCAAGCATGGAAAAGAGTAAGCCTATTTCAGAAAGAAAGACAGTATGTCCAGAGGAATGAAAGAAGGAAATCAAATAGAATAAAAACAATAATACTTATTCAAAATGAGAGATTCTATCCTTAAAACATTTCTTGTTATTTCTCTTTCTATAACTATCTCCATTCACCTAGTCATATATGTGTCCATCCAAACTTCCATCTCATACATTAAATTATGTAACCCTAAAGTCCCTCTTACTTTTTTTTCATTCAACACATCAAAACCACTTTATAAAATTCACCATTTTACCTTCCGAGTATATCCAGAATATGTTTACTATTGCAACTGTAGAACAAACTAAGATCACCACCACCTCAACTATTGTAACACTTTCTGACTGGTGTATCTGCTCTCATCCTTCTTTTGAGAGCAGCTTATATTTCATTTCTTCCTCCTCACCCATTTTGCACTATTCTTTATTCCTATTCAGTGCCTTTAGAGACTGATCTTTCTGGAACTACATCACTTGACTTCCTTGCTAATTTGCTTTTGGCTGGGTCTAGCTAATGGGAATTATAAGCAGAAGGTCAGGGAATGAGAGGAAAGGTACGGATATTTTCTCTCTACTCCCTGCAAAATGTGGCTTTAGTGGTGTCTTTTTATGGGTTACGAGCTCCAGTAGGGCAGGCACTGTCCTTCCGTCTAGAATATGCCAAGACAGTTTCCTGCAAAGAGTGCCTTCATTAAAATCTCTTCTTTAAATCATTTTGGAATTTTGTCTCCTACTGGGATCTTGGCTACTATACCACTACATAATTTATTTTTCTAAAATTAGCTAGAACAATTCTTTTAATACATAGTTACTCTCTAGTGTTGAATGTTTCCATAATAAAAATAAAGAAAAAAATAAAGTATGTCTCTACTCAAAATCCTCCAGTGACTTTCCATATTAATTGGAATGAAAACTGAGTCCCTGTGATGACCTAGAAGCTCCATATTATCTAGTTCCTGCTCACTTCCAGCCTCATCTTTTACAACTCAGCAAACCTGTCTGTGTATTAGTCTGTTCTTATGCTGCTAATAAAGACATACTCAAGATTGCACAATTTAAAAAGAAAAAGAAGTGTAATGGACTCACAGTTCCACATGGCTGGGGAGGCTTCACGATCATGGCAGAAGGCAAAAGAAGACCAAAGGCACGTCTATGTCACAACAGGCAAGACAGTATGTGAGGGGAACTGCCCTTTATAAAACATCAGCTCTCCCGAGACTTATTCACTAGCATGAGAACAGCATGGGAAAGATCCACCCCCATGACTCAATTACCTCCCACTGGGTCCCTCCCATAACACATGGGGATTATGGGAGCTACAATTCAAGGTGAGATTTGGGTGGGGACACAGCCAAATCATCACTATCCAAAGAATTCTAGTGATTTTGACCTCTTTGCTGCTCTTCAGACATGTCAAGTACATTGTCACTAGTTTTGCATTTGCTGTTCCCTCTACTTGGGACACTCTTTTCCTGGAATCTTTATTTCATGTCTATACTCAAAGTAATTTCATAGAGACATTTCCTGGGTAAGCTAACCAAACTGGCAACCCAGTTACTCCCAACCTTGTGTCACATATACTTGCATTCATAACTTTTTCAACCATGTGAATTATAATGAATACATTGTTGGTTTGATGTCTGTTGCTATCCTTCCTCTCTATGTTGTTTTCTGTTAAAATGCAAGCTACATGAGAGCAGGGACTAGTGTGTTTATTCAATGCCCAACACACAGGCCATACTCAAAGACATGTGTGGTACTTAGTGAGTCATCCAAATTGGTGAATAAATAAATAAATGAAGTGATATCTGGAATGACTTTTACCTAAGATTGATGCTGGTATCTTATTAATAGCAGCGTTTATATTTTGTTTTCTCAATTGTATATGTATAAATGGTCTGTACTTTATTTATGAAATAAATACTAATTTCAAATTTAAAGTATCTGCATTAAAATATTTATATGAAGCTTAAAATACTTGCTTGTATGATGACTGTGGAATAAGGACAATAATGTGATGAATCAGGGATGAAGACACTGATTATGAATACTTACACCTAGGCATATATTTAAAGTCACTGGAAGGAATAAAAAGGCTGAAAGGATATAGATAAAGGAAAACAATGAGCAAGAGACTCAACCTTAGTGAACATCTACAGTTACATGAAGGGCAATAAAGAATGAAAATGTAAGGGAGACTAGATGAAAAATATATATTTCTCTCTTTCTCTCTCTCTCTCTCTCTCTCTCTATATATATACACACATAAACACACACACACACACACACACACATATATATATATATATATATAATAGGGCTCAAAGAGATTAAGAAAAGTGTCAAAGAAAGGAAGTCTACAATATCAAATGTAGCAGAAAAATTAAGGAAAAAGTAATTAGAAACATTTAATTTGGATACTAGGAAATCCTCATGGACCTTCAAGAATGATCATAATCTAGATAGAGTGGTTTTAAAGACTCAATGGTTAATGAACAAATAATGACAACTGGCATTTTCTTCTTATGAGAGAAATGTGAAAATAGGTCCAGTGCCCTCCGAGTTTTACGTCCTTTTCTGACAAATAAAATTTATATGTTTGAAATTTATAAATAATTATAGAGAGTTAATACTATACTATACTATATACTATACATATATAATCCATTATACTATAAAATATCTATCTATCTATTTATCTATCTTTTGTTTTATACAACCAACATCCAGGTCACAATGTGAATGAATTATTATATAAAAGAAGTAATGCCTGAAAAGGGATATTAAATCTATCTAAACATTATTGACACCTTAGTGCCCTCAGAAATGTTTGAGAAACAATACAAACAGAAGCCAGTTAGATTTGCAACAATCAGAATTCAATGAGCTAAATTTATCCAAGGAGAAGAAAAATATAAACTAGTAAAAATGACCAATAAAATAGTTACATGTGAGTAGAATGTGTTTTGTACAGGCAAATCTAGTATCAACTTGAAGGTAAGTTTAGGCTAAGTCATCATTATCACATTGTGAGTACACAAAAGCAAGGACTCATCTCAGGAATAATAGAAGAAATTACTACGGAAAAGCTCAATCTATCATCTGAAGGCCTAAACAACATTAATATGATACCAT
>NW_016109137.1:4128-5554 GCF_001604975.1 Cebus imitator | reverse complement strand
AGATAGATATACTATAGATAGATGATAGATAGATAGAGAGATAGAGAGATACAGAGAGAGATGAAGTCTTGCTCTGTCGCCCAGGCTGGAGTGCAGTGGCATGTTCTCAGCTGGCTGCAACGTCTGCCTCCTGGGTTCAAGTGATTATCTTGCCTCAGCCTCCTGAGTAGCTGGGATTACAGGCATGGGTCACCACACTGGGCTAATTTTTGTATTTTTAGTAGCGATAGGGTTTCACTATGTTGGCCAGGCTGGTCTTGAACTCCTGATCTCAGGTGATTTGCCTGCCTCAGCCTCCCAACATGCTGTGATGAGCACCCAGCCTAGATTTGGATTTGTGTTCTGAATTTCATGCCTGTACCAAGAATACCACCTATGGACCTTACTGAATGAATATCATACACTGTGAAGATAACCATACAACATACATTACCTCCACAAAGAAATTCACTTCACAATAAACAAAGTAAACAGATGAGATGACACCCAAAGGATTTATTGGTCCTCCCTTTTTCTACATCAGTCAGAAAGAGCTGCTCTTGTAGAATGCTATTCAAAACTCAGTTTAAGGCTGGGCGCAGTGATTCACGCTTGTAATTCCAGCATTTTGGGAGGCCAAGGCAGGTGGATCACGAGGTCAAGACATCAAGACCATCCTGGTCAGCATGGTGAGACCCTGTCTCTACTAAAAAAAAAATTAGCTGGGAGTGGTGGCACATGCTGGCAGTCCCAGCCACTTGGCAAGCTGAGGCAGGAGCATTGGTTGAACCCGGGAGGCAGAGGTTGCAGTGAGCTGAGCTCGTAACATTGCACTCCAGCCTGGCGCCTGGCAACAAAGCAAGACTCTATCTAAAAAAAAAAAAAAGACAACGGTTTAAGAAACTAATCTGCTGGTGTGTAGAATGGAAGTATGTTTTAAAAAGAAAGAGAAAAGAAATTAACCTAGAGTCAATAACTTGAAGGTTGGAATATCATCCTACAAGATACCCTGAACCAGCAAAGTAATGGTGCTGTTTCCTTGCAAAGCAAAAATAAAATGACAGGGGAACCAAGGGGTGGAGCTTGGGGATCATATCTCATAATTATGCCACATGAGAGACTTAATGATGTTTCCTTCCCATTCCAAAAGCACCGGGCTCTGCTAATATAGAAGAAGGAAGGATTGCTCATATTGAGGACATGTTAATGATTCAGACTGAATTGGAAGCTTGGACAGCCCCTTGTCCATTTTGAGATCTCAGAGAAGAAAGGAGAGAGGAATGGGGGGGAAAAGAAAAGGAGCAGATGGAGAGTGTAAAAGATGGAGAGGAGTAGGAGAGGCAGGGAGATCAAGATTCTCTTATAGTTATGAAGGTTGGTTTTTTGTTTTTTGGTTTTGAGACGGAGTCTCTCTGTCATCCATGCTGGAGTGCAGTGGTGTGGTCTC
>NW_016109137.1:0-1458 GCF_001604975.1 Cebus imitator | reverse complement strand
GGGTAACAAGAGCGAAACTCCGTCTCAAAAAAAAAAAAAAAAAAAAAAAAAAGAACCATTATCAGCCAGGCGCTGTGGCTCACGCCTGTAATCCCAGCACTTTGGAGGCCGAGGCGGGCGGATCACCTGAGGTCAGGAGTTCAAGACCAGCCTGGCCAACATGGTGAAACCCCATCTCTATATTAAAAATAAATAAATAAATAAATAAATAAAAGAACCATTATTAAAAGAAAAGAAAAGAAAAAAGGCCGGGTGCTATGGCTCATGCCTGTAATCCCAGCAGTTTGGGAGGCCAAGGCAGGCGGATCAGGAGGTCAAGGGATCAAGACCATCCTGGCCAACACAGCGAAACCTCATCTCTACTAAAACTACAAAGCTTAGCTGGGTGTGGAGGCACGTACGTGTAGTCCCAGCTACTTCGGAGGCTGAGCAGGGACAATCACATGAACGCAGGAGAATCACTTGAACTCCGGAGGTGGAGGTTGCGATGAGGTAAGATCACACCACTGCATTCCGGCCTGGCAACAGAGTAAGACTCCATCTCAAAAAAAAGAGAGAAAGAAAAAAAAAAACAACCACAAAAAAACAATCTGAGCACATTTACAAAAATCAAGAACAAAGTTATTTTTTAAAAAGTACAGCTAGCCGGGCGCAGTGGCGTGTGCCTGTAGTCCCAGCTACTCAGGGGGCTGAGGTGGGAGGATCGCTTGAACCCAGGAGTTCTGGGCTACAGTGTGCTACGTCGACTGCGTGTCCGCACTAAATTTGGCATCAATATGGTGACCTCCCAGGAGCAGGGAACCACCAGGTTGCCTAAGGAGAGGTGAACTGGCCCAGGTTGGAAACGGAGCAGGTCAAAACTCCGGTGCTGATCAATAGTGGGATCGCGCCTGTGAATAGCCACTGCACTCCAGCCTAGGCAACATAGCGAGACCCTGTCTCTAGAAAAAAATAAGTACAGCCATATGACCAGGGGAAGTGGCTCATACCTGTGATCCAGCACTTTGGGAGGCCAAGGCAGGAGTATCACTTGAGGCCAGGAGTTGAAAACCAGCCTTGGCAACATAGTGAGGTCCCATATGTATTTTTTCTAAAAAATTGAAAGAGAAAAAAGTGTAGCTATACAATTTACTTCAGCAAAAAGGGATAGAGAGCAGGCTCGGCACTGTGGCTCATGCCTATAATCTCAGCACTTTGGGAAGCCAAGGCATTTGGATTACCCAAGGTCAGGAGTTCCAGACCAGCCTGGATAACATGGCAAAATCCCATCTCCACTACTAAAAATATAAAAATAGCTGCATGTGGTGGCACTCACCTGTGGTCCCAGCTACTTGAGAAGCAGAGACACAAGAATCGCTTGAACCCAGAGGGGCAGAGATTGTGGTGAGCCAAGAACACACCACTGCACCCCAGTCTAAGCAACAGAGCAAGACGCTGTCTCAAAAAAAAAAAAAAAAA